>NW_017100544.1:87924-106448 GCF_001263275.1 Habropoda laboriosa
ATAGCTTCATAGCCTCAAGAAATTATAAGGTAAAACCAGTAGAAGTTATCCTTGTGAATTATTAGTACTATATGCATCTTGTTATGCCTGTAGTTACATTTTTTATGCAAGAAAAAATATATGTACAATGCGATTTATTATGCATATCATATGATGTAAAAAGTATGTTAAAAAAATTTAACAAAAAATAATACGATAATTTATAAAAACAATAAGATAACATTTGGCCTGTAAGACCCCCACGAATTGCGGAATATTTTGAAACATTTTAAATTCTTTCTTATAAACGTTCATGATCATGTGTGTTTACACATACAACAATATATGAACTTTAATGGGAAGGGAGATTACTTCAGGGTCGAACGATTGTTGAATCTTTTCTGTGCTGCTTATAGAAACTGATTGCACGTTGCAGCATTGAATGGTATAATACTAGTTTTGTACAAATTTATTTTAATTTTTTAAATAATATTCTTAGCAGAAACAACATCATGTCTACCGGAAATTTAGGTGAGTTTTATTCATAATTATTAAGTAAAATTAAAGAAATATATGAGAAGTCACAGGTTACAGAGGACATGCTTTCTTGAAAAGAAATTATGATTGACTTTAATATCTTTAATTTATTTTAAACGTTATTTATTTGATATAATATTTATTGTTCACATTATTGTTATTGTAATTATTGCACTTATGAATATATGTTATATATAAGATGGAATGTTATAAGTATACATTGCAAAGATACCATTGGTGAATTTTGTATGTGTAACAAACTTTAATAAACGAGATGATTGATTCACTTGTGTTATACAATTATTTTATTTGTTTTATTGTGTTTGCAGCACTTTTAAGCGTTTCTGATAAAACAAATCTCTTGCCATTTGCTAAAAAGTTACACGAATTAGGATTCATTTTAATTGCATCAGATGGGACAGCAAAATCTTTGAGAGATGTTGGTCTTCCAGTGAAAGATGTTTCTACTATCACAGGAGCACCTGAAATGCTTAATGGAAGGGTTAAAACCCTTCATCCTGCTGTTCATGCTGGTAAAAGATAAATACATTTAAATTTATTTTTGGTTTTTATTTATATAATAAATACTACACAAAGAATATTTTTATTCTATAGGTATATTAGCTAGACTCACAGAATTAGATCAACAAGATCTTCGTAAACAGAATTATGAGCTTATTAGGCTTGTAGTATGTAATTTGTATCCATTTATGAATACAATTGCAAAACCAGATGTAGCAATTGAGGATGCAGTAGAAAACATAGATATTGGCGGAGTAACTTTATTACGGGCTGCAGCTAAAAATCATAATAGGGTAACAGTGGTTTGTGATCCAAATGATTATGAGAAAGTTGGAAAAGAGATGGAATCATCTATTAACAAAGATACTTCATTGAACACAAGGTATATTTGGTAGTAAAACAAATTTTAGAGAAAATAGTTATTTATGCATTTTTATTTTTAGACAAGTATTAGCACTTAAAGCATTTACTCATACAGCAGAGTATGACAATGCCATTTCAGATTATTTCCGCAAACAGTATAGTGCAGGTGTCTCTCAGTTAACATTGCGATATGGAATGAATCCACATCAAAAACCAGCACAAATTTTTACTACTTTGGATCAGTTACCATTAATTGTGGTAAATGGTTCACCAGGTTTCATTAACCTCTGTGATGCATTAAATGGTTATCAGTTAGTAAAGGAGTTAAAAACAGCATTAGGTTTACCAGCTGCAACATCCTTTAAGCACGTTAGCCCTGCTGGTGCTGCAATTGGTGTACCATTAGATGTAGTACAAGCAAAATTATGTCAAGTGGATGATTTATTAAACCAACTTACACCATTAGCAACTGCTTATGCACGTGCACGAGGAGCAGATAGAATGTCAAGCTTTGGAGATTTTATAGCATTATCTGATCCATGTGATGAAATTACAGCTAAGATTATATCTAGGTAATGTAAAATACTGTTAATTTAAAAAAATTTAGGAAATTATATTTATATGATTTTATAAAACATTTTAGAGAAGTTTCTGATGGTATCATTGCACCCAGTTATTCAGACAATGCGCTTCAAATTTTGAAAAAGAAAAAAAGTGGTGCATATTGTATTCTTCAAATTAATCCAAATTATGTACCTTCTCCAATAGAATCCAAAGTTTTGTTTGGTTTAACTATGGAACAAAAACGTAACGATGCAGTTATTAATAAAGATACATTTTCCAATGTAGTAACTAAAAATTCGGTAGTTCTTCCTGATTCTGCTGTGAGAGATTTAATAGTAGCTACCATTGCTTTAAAATATACGCAAAGTAATTCAGTATGTTATGCAAAAGATGGACAAATAATTGGAATTGGTGCAGGACAGCAATCAAGGATTCATTGTACAAGACTTGCTGGAGACAAAGCTGATAATTGGTACATCGTATTTCCACCATTTAACGTTTAATGAATGAATTACTGTGGATCACAGTATTATTGTCAATGTCAAAATATTAATGAAATTCAGTATTACATACTGAACACATTTTAGGTGGCTCCGGCAACATCCTGAAGTTACTAGCATGAAATTTAGGAAAGGTGTAAAGAGAGCAGAAATTTCAAATGCTATTGACAACTATGTAAATGGATCTATTGGAAAAGATATGGATGAAGCTATGTGGGCTGCTATGTATGAGAAAGTTCCAGAAAAGCTCTTAGAAAGTGATAAATTGGAATGGATAAAAAAAGCAGATAATGTTGCTCTAAGCAGTGATGCTTTCTTTCCATTCAGAGATAATGTGGATAGGGCTAGATTGGTACATATTTTAATTATTTATTGCATTTGTTTTCTTTTTAGATTTTGTAAAATTATTATTTAATTGCAGAGTGGTGTTAAATATATTGCAAGTCCTTTTGGTTCTACAAATGATGAGGCAGTAATACAAGCTTGTGATGAACACAAAGTGGTATTAGTTCATACTAATATTAGACTGTTCCATCATTAAATTGGACAGAATACGATTTAACGAACAACAGTTAATTCATTGACTCATTATATCAGAGTAATACATTGAAAACCGTTTTACCAATAGTAAATAACAAATAATTTTCTGATGTAAGATTTCCGATTTTATCAAAAACATGCATAGAGTTATCAACAAGAAGAAAAGTGTTAGTTGTAACACTGAAATTGTATTGTTTATATAAAATAAAATTACCATTGTATAATATGAACAAGAAGTAAAATTATTAATGCGTAGGAAAATATATTATTTGACCAGACTTTTTTATTTTTTAATTTTATATATTTACATGTTTCGATATTAAATAGCTTACATGGTTTACCATATGATAATGTTACTATTACCATATGGTAATATTAATATGATAATCGGATTTTAGACTTTATGTACAACAAATTAGTAAATAGCAATGAATGATAAATTTAATACAAGATTTAATGTAGGTAAATGTGCATCGATATGCATTGGGCTTCGTTTTGTTTCTCTGTGACACAGATACGGGTACTGTGTTCAAACTTCGAATAACAAACAAAAGCGAATAAATTGTAAAAATGAGTAATTCAACTATTTCTGATCAATCGCTCATGGACAAGTCTATGCGAAGTGTTTTCGGTAAGAAACATCATTTACTGTTGCATTATTTTTCATTAATAATAGTACTGTATAACCTTCAAATACGTATGATCTGTTTTAATAGTCGGGAATATCCCGTACGAAGCCACAGAAGAGAATTTAAAGGATATTTTCAGCGAAGTTGGACCAGTGCTTTCATTTAAGTAAGTTGCACTTAAATATTGTTGATTAATAAAATTTACTTTTCACGTATATACTGTTATTAAGTTTGAAATGTTTAACTATTTTTTTTAATTTCAAGTTAATTATTGATAATATAATAATTTTTAAGCATATTAAACTTAGTGTTAAAGTTTACTTTGTCCTCATAGATTTTGAATTATTTCAAATAGATTAGTATTTGATCGAGAAACAGGTAAGCCTAAGGGATATGGTTTTTGTGAATACAAAGATCAAGAAACAGCTCTTAGTGCTATGAGAAATTTGAATGGATATGAAATTGGTGGAAGGACATTAAGGGTTGATAATGCCTGTACAGAAAAGAGTCGAATGGAAATGCAAAGTCTTTTGCAAGGACAAAATACTGAAAATCCATATGGAGAAGCAGTACAATCAGATAAAGCCCCAGAAGCTATAAGTAAAGCTGTTGCATCTTTGCCACCTGAACAAATGTTTGAACTTATGAAACAAATGAAACTCTGTGTACAAAATAATCCAAATGAGGCACGTCAAATGCTACTTCAGAATCCTCAACTGGCATATGCATTGCTTCAAGCTCAAGTAGTGATGAGAATAGTGGATCCTCATACAGCAGTTAACATGTTACATAAAGCAAATCCAATCCCAGGTGTATTAACACCTTCTGATAAACCAGCTGTTCATCCAATTGTACCACGAATTGAAGAACCATGGGCTCCTACACGCCCAACACCAGTTACAAATCCTGCAGCACCAATATTTGCTGGTGAGTACAAAAGTTTAAGAACGATATTCAAAGCTATAAATATTTTTGATCTTACTCAATTAAATTAAATTAGTTTTTAATATTAAGAAAATTAACCTTTAAAGTTAACAAATTAGCATATGAAATGTGTTAACTTCTCACTCAATGTCCGTTCCTATAACCCGATGGCACTCTGTAAAAATTATGCACCGGGAAAACTATTTGCTTTATTTTTATTCATTGTACTGTAATATGTATAAAATTTTGTAATAGGACAAGATGTTGATCTGCGTACATTGGATAGACAAATGGATCCTCGTTTAGCTAGAATGGATCAAGATTTAAGAGGACCACAACAAGTACAACCAACACCTGTTAGTGCACCTCCAACTGTATCTGCCAATACAGATCCTAGAGGACTTAGTACATTTAATATTCCAGATAAGTTAGTATTATATTCACATGAACAAACTTGTTTAATTATTGTACTTTAAGAATCTACTCTTTTTTACAGCACACTTCCTGTTGAAGGAGTTGAGAGGTTCTACAATTACTTTAGATTATTTAAAATAGCAATACTTAAAACATTTTAAATATGCTTAATTTTTTTCAGTTTTTGTCGTGATCCAAGAACAGATAGATTTGGTAGAGATCCAAGGGATCCTAGAGATCCAAGAATACCTATTGATCCTAGGATTACAAAAGTCAATCGTAAGCTTCTAAAAATATTGATTTGCTGTATTTAAACAATTTTCCTTTTCACAATAATATACAAGGTTTTCGGTCAATAGTTGATAGGAAATTTAAGGAGCGATTCTACAAGCCAGAATAAGACGAAAATCAAGAATAAAAGAATAGCGTTTGAGGCTCCGTTTTTTAGTTATGTACTGGCTAGTGTCAGGAGATCTGCTCGTCCATAGGGATATCTTTAATTTTAATTTTAATTTTAATAACGCAAAACGAAGCCACAAATGCAATTTTTTTATTCTTAATTTTCATCTTACTCTGACCTGTAGAGAACCCTTTTTAAATTTTGTACCAACTGTTGCCAAGCACCTTATATAAATCTAAATTTTATTATTTCCAATTTTTTCCATTTTACTTAACTAACTTGATAATTTAATTTTTTAGCACCAGTACCAGTTGTACCGCCAGTAGTACCAAGACCAGTTGCTGCACCTACTGGTCAATCTTCGAATGTTGCAGCAGCGAGTGCTGCAGCTCCTGCTCCTGCATTAACAACATCAACAACATCTGCAACTTCGAGACTCATGGCAGGCATGTCATCAGCAGGGAATATACCTAGTGGGGCGTCTGATCAGGAGAAGGTATATATGTATAAACATACCATATATTATAATATCAATCAATTTTATAAAAAGATATATTAGATCTTACTTATGTATGTAATTAGTTATATGTAACAAAACATGAAAATAATTATTAATTTCATTGTAGGCTGCTTTAATCATGCAAGTACTACAGTTATCAGACGAACAAATTGCTATGTTACCACCTGAACAAAGGCAAAGTATATTATTACTTAAAGAACAGATTGCTAAAAGTGCACAACGTTAATATGTAATTCTTTCCATTTTTTTTCCTTTATTTTCAATAAACGTTTAAACCTATGTAAAACTTGTACAATAGTAATATATAAACTTATCTATATCGTACGGTCAATCAGTTGCTTAAATTAACTTGTCATTTTATACTGATAATAAAAAAATAAAAGTATATTTAATAATATAATTCCGGAACTTAGTAATTTCATATTAATTCACCATTATATATGTCACCGAAATAAGCATTTACTAGTATTTAAAGATAACTCAGTCTGTTAATTCTGTTTGAAATAAACCTTTCTCAATAAGTGCATTATACATAAGAGTTTTACACTCTTTTTCATTGTATAATTCAATGCTCAAAAATTCTTCGTTTGTGTCCTAAAATAACCAAATTTAGTATTCATAGTTTATTGTTATATGGAAATATGACTGGCTGATCATAAGTACTTACTTTGACTATAGCTATAACGCATTTATCGTACATTTTTTCTAAATAAGGCAATAATGTATTGTAATCTACCGTAGAGGAAACTTTTATATTCCATAATTTACACTTCATTGCCATAGTTGGTATATCTATCCATTCCTTTTTTAAGGTATATAATTCACACCTAGTATGCAAACAAAACAATTATTTTTCTATCGAATGGTACTAATATCAATATAGAAAAGCAGAAAATATGACTTACTGCTGAGAATTTACTGTTCTATATTCATCATTACCGTAATCCACGTAAAATAATTTAATTTCAATATCATCTGAATCTTTAATCGGTTCAGATTCTACTATTAGACAACGATACCAAAGGTTATCATTGAATTTTGCACAACATGGGGTATCTGTAAAAACATTTATATTTATTTTAATCTATAAGGTATATAAATAGAAACTTATTCAATTACATGATATACAGTAGACTCCCGTACAACGCGAGTTCCTACAATGCGAATTCCTATAACGCGCAAGAGATTTTGCGACTACTGTTTTCTTATAACGCGATTCCTCGTACTACAACGCGCCAAATAATAAAACACAGGAATTCCCCGCATTTAAAAGTTGAGCATTAAACTATTTTCTTCATCGTTACCGACTTCTTCTGTTTCATAATTGTTTCTGTTTTTTGTTGATTGTTTCTTTATTACATACATTAATGTTCTTTTTTTTTAAACCAATAGCGTATATATGTCACTTTTTTTTCAAAAACCTATCCTATTTGATAAAACATAGACAGTAAAAGTTGGCGTAGCAATAATCATTCCAAACGTAATACTTTAGATTATTCGCGTTATTATCGATTATTCGATTATTCGTGTTTAACGAATTTATACAACATGTAACGTTTAACCGCGTTATACGGGAGTTTACTGTACTTAATTTCTGTATTAATTTTAGCCAAAATTAATAGTGAGCTTGTTGTTAGCACCAATTTTTATGTGTAAATGAACAATACTTACTGGGATTAAGGTTTGTAATCAATGATTGTTTGTATGCATTTTCTTGTAAATCCTTCATTAAATGTTCATACTGTGTATAATTCATATGCAAATCCTAAAATGAAGAGAATATTAATTACATTATAAATATGAAAAATAAGAAAAGAAGATGAACATAATAGTAACTTTATTACATACCATTGAGTGTATATTTTCTTTTAAATGAGCATAAAACTCAGTTGGACTAATACTGCAACACAATTCTATTTCAATGTAGTCTACATCTTCTGGTATATTTGCCAGCTTATACTTTATTGAAAGATTTTCTTCAGAAACAACGTGAGGGGTCGAAGTAACTGCTTCGTCCTTTACATTAATCCACGATAGGTTCTCAATATCAGTTGTACTATAACTTTCATCTTTATTTACAGCATCAATATGTGATAGTATAGAATGTCCACTGACAACATCATCCGTCACTCTCTTGTCGTCTGAATAGAACGATCTTATGTTTTCTACAACATCTGGCGTTACCGTTGAAGATAAACTGTTTTCTGATATGGTAGTGTCCATAGTAGGATTAATATTCATTTTCCATTCGTCAATAAGAAATGTAATTAAATCGCTTTTCTGTCTGCAGTATTTATTTGGTAATATCCTTAAAGAAATCTGAAACATCGTAAATATACAAAATTAACATTATAAATATACAAAACATCAATAAACTATTAAACCTGAAATATTTAATCGTTGTATAAACGATTCTGAAACATTATAAATGCTTTGCATTTTATAGGCATTAACAAAATTGTTAGTGAGTAAAGTTCGTTTTTTGTAAGATTACTTACAATAAGATGTGTTTTAGTCCTATCTATGACCGTCACTTCACATTCGTGATCTACTAAAAGACCATGTATTTTATCTAAGTCTTCTGTTATCCATACTCCATTCTCATTTCCCTATCAGGCAAATAAATTTAAATGTATTAATAATTTTAGAATACATTCATTAGTAAAAATTTGCTAGTTAATAAATAATACATTGAAATCGTCTGAATCGTTTACCGAATTTAAACCGTAGATTAAACATTTTGTACATTGAATTGGAATATCCTGCAAAGCAATTTTTTTTTTTAAGGTTCCACTTAAACACTTTTCGACGTTCCCGTAGTCTACAAATTCCACCTGTAACAGAAACGCCTTTTATTATTACAATGCACTGCATGTATTTCAGGTTTAAAATGTAACAAATGACAGAATTTTTACATCGATTATATCGTTTTCTTGAATTTTCATTACTTTTCCCCGATACCATTTCTTATTGGTATGATATTGTGCAATGCATATATCTCCTTCAATCCAAACGGTGTTGCATGATTCAATGGGAGAATTATTATATAATTTTTGTAGGTTTGTTTCTATGTGTTGCAATGTTTCGGCACCTGAAAAAAAGCATAATAAAATTTACTGATGAAACATTCTAGGATGTACATGATAATTAACTTAAACTGTACATTTATAATGTATAATTAAACTATTCGATATATTGTTGTTATTTGAATTTTAAGGGATGCATACCTTCGTTTTTGGAATGGAGATATAAGAAACAATTATCATCCAAAAATGTTGGTATGGCAATAAATGCATCCTTTATTATGGGCTTTGCTGGTAACCAAGTTGACAATTGTCCAATCGATGGAATGTTTTCTAGAATCTCTTCCTCCATATTGTAATCTTGGCCACCGGCTTCAGAGTTTAATGGTAATACGGAATCTTCTAGATTGGTGTTAATTTGAAACCATTTCACGTTCGGTTCGCATTTTGCTAACAATTCCAATCTCTTCGCTAATTGTCGTTTCAATTCAATAGCCAGAATTCGATCCCGTTTCTTTGAATATCTGACAAATTTTAACAAATGCGTATATCAGTTTACATTAATGGAAACAATTAAGTAGCGACAAATGATTTGGAGAATCTCTGAAGATATTACGTACTCTTTTATAGGCAAAGCAACACCTTTTTCAACTAATATTCTATTGACAGAGTTAATTTCGTGCCTCGTCGGGTCTAACGGTCCGTCCATTTTTACTTGTTTAAGCCATAATTCAACCTGTATTGTAGAATCTTCAATTTGTTCTTCTTCCTGTGAAATAGAGAATGATACTGTTTGAATAACCATTGTACTTTGAAATTTACATAACGAATAAATGAATTTACAAAAATACATTCAATACTTAAATGTTAAACTGAATACGATTTTTTCATTCAATGAAAAGTATTTTAGCGTAATTTTAGCGTATACTTGTATAAATCTCCGAGTAGTATGAAATCAAATTTACCAGTTTAGATATGTAAAATTTGCTACCGTGATTGTTGTTTATAATTTCATGCAACTTCTCGCAAGATAACGTTGGCCATGTCGTGGTCCCCCCGCACGGCAGTATACCACTCAGTTTGATTTTAAATACGTATTTCGGTATTTTGAAAAATGTAGAACACAATGCCTGTATGTCATTCATTGTTACAGTTTCTTCGACTCCGATGTCGTATAGGAATACAATTACTTTATCTGGGGATTTAATGTCGACAATGTGTCCACGATAATACATGTCGTTTTTCGCAGAATAAACTGCACAGGTGTCATTTTGGCTCCAAATATTCTTTTTCGCTGAATAGTACTTGCTATAAAAATCTTGCATTTGTTGTGTCATTTGTTTCATATTAGTTTGACACGTTACGTCAGAGACGTAAATACAGTCTGGAGAGCGGACTTGATGTATCAAAACGCATATCTTGAAAGGATCTTCACTTTCCTCTATACTTTTTTTCTTCATGTTCGAGATTACTGGATCATCGTAAAGTTCACCACTGAAGTGAGTACTGCTAATATTCTTTTTAAATTTATTTTTCCTCTTACCGGATTTCTTGTTGGTGTTTCCGTCGTAGGAACTGTGTTATGGAATAAAAACACATAAATTTGTTATTAAAAACTACCTCTGCTTCAGTTTTGTTTTTAACAAATTGATTTTAATCTTCAGAGACGGTGAGAATGAAGATAATTTTTAAAAATAAAATCATATTTGATTCAAGGGCTTACCCTGGACCAATTTTGGTCAATGCGAAACCATAAGATATTAATAAATTACCCACGTCAATTTCATCGTACGTATACATACTAACGTTATACGTTTCTCCGATTATATCAAAAGCTACAACTTTAAAATTTTTCGTTTTCAGCAGAAATTTCTTTAAAAACTGTTTCGCTTCTGGATCCCACTGGTTCTCGTAACCAGTATGTGGCTTTATATTTTTTAACGAAACCTTTATCGCCTGATGATCGAATAAAATAATTAGCAAAGTGTCGGTAAAAAAATGCTAAATGTAAATTATCAGATGGTTTCATTACTTGAGCTCTGTAACTCATATACTTTGGAGATAAAACGCGTGCAGCATCATAATTTAACATTAATGTGTATCCAAGATCTACGTAGAAAACCTTTATATTATTTTCTGTGACTCCGTCTATTATGCCTCTGTGCCATAATCCATCTACACCTCGTGCAGCGCATGGTAAGTCTGTACAAGTAGTGAATATAAAAAAATTAATTATGCGATCAAGATAATATTTGACAATCTAGTATAATTAATTTCTAGTAAAAATGAATTTCTAAATTTAGCATCTCCGTTAGCAACTCTTGAAAAGGACACTAGTAATAAATACCATTGTATATTGATATATTATATACTTTATAATGTGATAATTTTTCTGTTATGTCAGACACGAAAAATGTATTACGTTTGTACGGAATAGGAATCAATTCAGTAGAATACAAGTTCTGCTCGTATTCTTCCGTCATCTGAAGTGTCATTTTTGTGAAATGCGATCTATTTGCGTGCCTCTGTAACATAATTATGCATTTAATCACTTAAATTTTTTTATTCACTTATCCGTTAATGAAAAGAATATAACAATAATTGTAAAAACTAACAAACTGAAAGTTTATCGTGGAAAATATAACAACAATGAATAACTATAATAGTTTGAAATTTAATAAACTTACTTTTTGAACGTATATGGAACTAGGAGATTCCACGAACAGAATTTGAACGGCCGTTTCATCTTTAATGTCCAACTGTTCCTTGTAATACTTCCTCATCGAATCAGGATTCGTTCTCTGCGAACAAGGGAATCGATGGTGAAATTTCACGAATTAAAATCGGCATGCTCGTAAACGGGTCGCAATTACCTTTAATTTGTTCGTCGAAATGCAAGTTGCGTATTTCATGTACGTTAACGACTCTTTCACGGATATTAAACCCGAGTCTTTCGAAGATATCACGCATAGATCCACGTAATAGGTATCGCCGGTTATCATCATGATGCATATCGAAACCATCGCGTTTCTGGAATGGATTAATTCAATTTTTAGTGACCTTTAGCTTTTAAATAAAAGAAAATTTGTTTTATTTTTGTAAATCAAAATGTTAGAGAAAAGTATGCGAAGAAATTTTAATGCCACTTATATTTTGCAAATCACTTGAACGAGAAGAAGCATCGTGGAACGAAGAATATTAAAATATAAGGTATAATTGCGTTTGGTTAATGTTTGATGTATTTAGATTTAGTTAAAATTGAATCTCGACGTTGCTGCAATAATCTGAAGAATTTTAATCTATCTGCCTTTAATTGAGGCTGCAGGCGAGCCAATGATCGTCGGTTTTTTGACAAGATCAAACGTGCCTCTACGTAAGGCACAAGACAACTCGATCGAGACAACTATCGGTTGAAGCAGCCTCGCAGTGTCTGTAAGTACATAGCTCCTGACGATACTTACATGCAAATCAGTTTCTTAAAAGCTTCAATAGCCTCGGGTTGCCACTGAGTTTTTTTCGGGACGATGTCGTACAATGTACATCTAAGGGCCATCACTGGTAACATCGCAAATTGCGGGACAATATTTCTTATTCTTGTTAATGGTACGTCCTCCTCTTTCATCCCGTAATCAATGAACACCACGTTGTATGTTACGTCCCTATTCAAATTTATGTTTTCGCTTGTAACGCGTCCTCGGTACCAAGCATTGTCTTTGGAGTATTTCACGACATACAGTGCATCTGAGAATAAAGATGTTTAAATATAGAAAGTTAGACGAAAACATGCATTGTATAAACAAACGAGACGTTCGAACGATATCATACTGAAAGTGATTTCGGTTGGTATAATGCTTGAGCTATTGGCTAGTAATGTCAGGTTTTTGCTAAGCTCTAATATTTTCTGTTGATTTTGTACCAATTGAACATAAAAGCAAGAGGGATCTACGACGTGGCTGACACGGACCATCTTTGAAGATCCTTTAAATGAAAAGAAAAAATGAAGATTAGACATGTTTTACATAATTATACTCTAGGAATTCATAAAAATGATATAAAGTAACTTGAAAATTCACTGAATGAAATTGCGTGAAAAACAGTAATGAAAAAACTTCACAGAAATTTTATTTCTTCACAGAGCAATTAAATGTTCCTTCGGTTTTTGTACCAAATCTCATCTCTAAAACTGATAGTATACTGAAGTAATTAATAGTAACGTATTAAATAAAAAGATCCATTTGCACGATTTTGCTATTCTAGGAGTGAAAGAAACGAAAAAAGGAAATATCGAAATAAAGAATGGTAGTTGAGAGGAAATCTTCCATCAAATATTAATATTTTATAAGAATTAAATGGAAGATAAAAGTTCTTTAAAGATGGATACATGCAATACTGTATTTTTGAAGTATACACTAATAGCTCAGTAAATTCTGCTGTTTTTTTTTTTATTATTTTCACTTATATTAACAATACAGTTTTATCTAGAGCATCTTCGAATTCGTACAATAAAAAATCTCGACAATAATCGAAAGAATCAATTCCTTTAACAGATTGCATCAAGAATCACGAAGAGAAGTTTTAGGGATGTATTTTTAACAAAAGTTAACACCCAGTAAAGTCTCAAATCTATAGAAACAGATCTGATTTTTATTAAAGGAAAAGAGAACATGTACCAATGCAGAGAAAATTGTCAGTCTTTGTGGGAGGAAGAGACACCAAAGTCAACGAGGAATTTATCATCTCTCTAGATATGACGTTAGATTCTGCAAAAAAATAATTTTTTATTGCTAAACCTAGAAAAAATGAATGAAGAAAAGGTGTAATAGTGTTTCTTTGTTTTAAATCATGATTTCCCGAAAGTCAACATTTTTAAACTTCATGTAATATTGAGACTAAATTTTAATCACATGTAGATACCTTGTATCTTGTATACCTTGTATCTTGATAAATTACCCGAATGTAACCCTTTTCCCCAGACATTCCACCAAACGGTAAGTCGATTCTACAATTGACCACCAAACGGTAGGTCGATTCAACAATTCACCACCAAACGGTAGGTCGATTCCACAATTGACCACCAAACGGTAGGCCAATTCTACAATTAGCCACCAAATAAAATAAATATCGTCAACTAAAAATTTTGAACGTCATAGCTAACTAGACATTTTAAATTGAAAAAAAAAAATTATGAAGCATAATAAGCATAATATAATCTTATGCTTAAAATAATGAAAATTTTCTTGTGGCCGCCTGAGAGCAACCCGTAAATCTGGCGTGACAGTGAACGTGTTAATAAGTAAATGTTGTTCAAATTATGTCGTGTTTGATGTCATTTTCATCAGAAAAATCTCATCAATATGTTAAGAAAAATTTCGTGTTTGGTGTTTAAATCGCTTGGTTGCCTCGACTCTCGTTTCATCCTTATCTTTTATTCGCTGTCCTTGTCTTCGTTTGGCAAACTACAAAGGCGGGCGCGAGGCTCGAAAACGTAGTCCCTGACTCTACAATAGGCCTGTTTAGGTTCCTTGCTGGTGGTCAATTGTAGAGACATTACTGTATACATAAATTTGGCAAATCTTATTACTAACGATAAGATACACCTTTCCAACTCCGCTTAGCTGGTTGTTTCGTAGCGTATTATAATTGGATATCTGAACTAGTAATCGATAACAGGAAAATAAACGTTACTTGGAATGTTCTCCTTAATCAGCGGCTCGATCTCGTAATCGTCCGGCAGCAATTCTGTTGGTTGCAAGCTAAAGTTTGACGTTTTGGGTATGTGTATGTTGCAGTGCTTTTCAATGGCTTCGATAATATTCAGGTCTACGTTGAATCTGTAAAAACAAATCGTTCGTTACTCGTGAGAAATTCTGCTACGCAATGTTGCTGTTGAAAGTGGTTGTTTGAAAAATTGAAATTCGGAGCTGTGAGAAAACCCGTCCCGAAGACAGTGAAGCGAGCACCTCGAAGCCAGGCCCAGCGCGCTTGGTTGGGGACGACTCGCCCCTTTGGGTTTTTCCCTGGGCCTGTTCGCATAGGGGTGGACAGGGATCGGCAGGACGACGCGTACACACTCTTCACGAGACCGTTGAACGCGTACTTTTTGCGAACGACGCTCAGACAACGCGGAAATAGTCTGCGTGTAAAATACATTGTTGCGAGAACGTAGAAACGTTTAATTAATTTTACGCCCACTCTATTCCGAGTTAGAGTACTTTCTGACAGAGCTATTATGTAATAACTTGAAAATTTGCTTCGAAGTAGATGGAACAGAAATTTTTATTCGCAAAGAGCATGGTATAACGATGGAAAAATGTTATATAGGATATTAAAATGCCTCAATGGCCCACAATGGTCGCCAGAAATAAAATTTTAAGTTACCTTTTTCCTGCCTTGGGTTAAAATTAACCTGAATCATGCTACTTTAAAAGAAAAAACACGTCTCAAGATTGCACCTCGCAGAACAGAGTTCTTTCGTTTACGGGTTCACACTTCACTAACCAGATATAGTTCGGGGCATGATATAGCGTGATAGTAAACTAAACCCTTGACATTCTATTCTATACTCTGTTCAATTTAAGAATAACCTTGCTTTGCGCATGGGACGTCCCATGCCTAAGGCAGAGCTAAAACGTCCAAACTCCCACTTAACCGCCTACGTTTTTCTCCGTCTTACCCTCTGCTACGCTCTCCGTCTACTGTTCCAGGCGTGACGCTTTCATATAACACGGTGATATAATTAATTCTCTATTTACTTTTGTATTCATCTCTTTTTGGTTTTATTGCTGCTATTGTTAAAAGAATGTTTCTTACGACCATATAAAGAATTTGAAGATCTAATCTGATTTTCTTCCATACCGTTTTGTAATTCTTCAAATTTTATTTCTTTTTCTAATTATGCGACACTCTATGCGTTAAAAATCGTTCTTTTGTCGGATTGCTTCCTATTGGATTATGGGAGTTATGGATTATTAAATAATTAATAATTCTTATTTTAAACTATAAACTTTTACTTGACACAAAGAAGGTTCGCTTTTCTACTTGATGGCAAGAGCACTGTATGTCAGTGATGCCAGAATCGTGGGCCGTGGACCCCCCACTATGACCTACCGCCGTCTCCCACTATACCGTCCTCGTGCTCTCACACAAGTGCCCTCTTTCCGCCAATTATCTACGTCACCACGTGACGCTCGAGCAACCTGAGCGCATGAGTAAGAATTAGGAGACTTCCTTTGAATTTCGGTGAGACGCAGTGTTTCGAGTATATGGACGTTCGGGACAAAAATCATAACTTCTAAATTAATCAATTTTCAACCTATGTTCTCTAATACTTTTGATTGGCACATAAAAAAATATATGGTTTCATTTAAAAAAATTGTAGGAATCTTTATTTTTTATCGAATAAAAACTTTTTTGTAAATTTTCATTAACACGATTTATTGTCAACTGAATGCTGATTAACTTTTGTTTGAAAAATTTGTTCATCAGTTTCGCGGAAATACCGGCAAAATCGTAGCGGCCGTTTCGCATATAGGGGTTTGAGAGACAAATATCATAACTTTGTATACATTCAAAATTTCTCTTTTATTTTTGTTTTGTAATTTTCATTAGGTAGTTAAATAACAATGTAAATAATACAAAATTTGAATAACGCGTACAATAGTAGGATAGGACGCTAGAATACTGAACGCGTCAATAACGATTTTGACAATTTCCTTCATTTTAAGCAACTTTAAGCAGTTAAATTTGACATTAATATAAAGATTTATATGTTCAAAATTAATATACAAAAAATCACAGAGGTATTACTCGGTACTTTTTTTAAAAGTCTCGTTAAATTTGATAAAAATTTTACATAAAAAATTAGGAAAATTTATTACTATTGTATTAAAATTCTCTGTCAGCTTCAAAGGTATTCAGGTACTAAAGACAACCTATAAAAATCAAATCAAAAACACAAATGGTCTGTGAATGGCACGAATTTGAAAAATACACTGATTTTAATGGTTAATGTTCCGACTAGCATAGTAACTTTCTGGTAAAAGACAGCCCCAGAGCGTCAAAAATCAGGCCCTTATATACCCCAAAAATCGTGAGTTTTGGTGATAGGGATTTTCCTGGGAACGGAATGCGTTCGTTTGCCTTATCTCAAGGACTTTCTAGAGGGTACGCGATAGACTAAAGACTCGGCGCCACCGTGTCGGCAAGGCTGCGTAGGTAACAAGGGGATGAATCTACACTTCTGGATCGGTGGACACTTGTAAAAAAAACTTGCCGCAAAGTTGTTTATAATAATGAAAATTAATGTTAAATTTTTTTTTACATCGTATTCTGCTCGACAAGGAGAGAAAAAGTTTGAAAGGAGCTATTGGAAATGGGTTATGGAAATAAAATAGTCTTTGTAACTGCTAATATTCTGTTCATTCTTCGACTCAGAGGAAACGTGTTTCAATTCTGACACGTCGTATAGAATTAATGAATAATGTAGCGACTGTTTGATCGCCTGAATTTTTGGCTTTTAATTCTGAATATATTTCTCCTTTCGTTTAACCTTTGCTGCGTTCAGCCCTCGCATTTCCCCTTCCAAATGTTGCATTTTGGGTCCCTTGACGGGGGTGATTTTGGGTGGAAGGCCAAGACTCCCAATGAAGTTAGGGCTTTGGTCAACGTCCAACGCCAACCGCTCACCCTCAGGGAGGGGGTGTTTTGCGCGAAGTACGCGTCACCTGGGCTTATGGAAAAACGCAGGGTAACGGTACCGCTCGCTTGCGAGAATGTGCTTCGACTTGCGTGGGTTTATGATACGTCAATTGCTATTGAGATACACGAAGAAACTCCAAATTCTCCGCTTTTATGAGAGGTTTGGAGCCTTTCTGACAATAAGGAAAAATTAAAGAACGAAACATTAAACGCGTATTCAAACCTTAATCTCAAAAATAGCAGAGAGTCGCGTTCGTATCATAAACCTGGTCTAAACTTAAGTATCCTTAACAAAACGTCTTCACTCTTTCAAATGCTCTATCGAACTGTCCCTGGACACCCAAAAAGGGAAAGCTGGGGTCTGCTTGTACCTACGAACTGTTCATCCTATTGTATTGCAGTATGCAGTGCTTGACTCGAAGACGAACACCAGACACATCTGGTGGAAGCTCTAGTGTCTTTGTCTAAAAGAACGCGGAGACATTTTTGTCCTCACTTGATTATTTTTACAGGGTGTTCTTAGAAATAATCCAACAGGAGCCATATGCCGTAAACAAATAGTTTTCGAGATAAACGTTGATAAACTTTTGCCACGATTTGATTGTGTAGAGTTATACGTATAGACTAGGACCTATCACGACATAAGATCTAGCCGCGTAGCAGATGCTTGGTATAATGGTATGCATGCCCTAACAGAAACGACAATTAAACGGACAACAAGGTTTAAAGGACCAAAAATGTACCGACTCGAAGGCAGGGTCGAACCAAGTGAAGTCGTTTATGTTCAGACATTTTAGAGGTGCAGAAGGAAGCCGCTGAGCGGGTACGCGAAACAAGTGACCCCGCGAGGCTGGCACGGGGGAGTGGTCCCCGGAGGGACGGGCAGCTAGACCGCCCACCGGCTGGACCACG
>NW_017100544.1:106809-128618 GCF_001263275.1 Habropoda laboriosa
GGAACTTTTTTCCACAATTTTTTTTTTTTCGTGAAGGAAATATTCAGAAGATTCCGAACCTCCCCGAAAAGGGGCGGGAGATGGGGGGAGGATAGTGTCTACAAAAATTCAAGGTGACCTTCATATCTCGATAAAAAAGCAGACTACCAAAAAACTAATTATTATATTGCATGCCCCACTTGATATCAAACAACTTTCGTTTGAAAATGTTTTTAATGCAACAAATAGTTTACGAGTAAATTTAGGTGGCATAGTTAAAAAATTCACCCTGAAAAATTCACTTATATAAAGGACAACTGTTCTGACATTAAATATAATGATAATATTTTCACTTACCAATTAGATGTTTACACACATTCTATCTCTATCTCTTTTTCCTTATCCACAGAATGCTGCGTTCTTGACTTATGCTCTGTAAAAGTCTTGCTTGTCCACTTACTTCTACACATACATATATACACGTCCATGACCACCACAACTGTTTACATAGTTTTGCAATCTCTTTTACAAATTTTTCCGCACGTCTACAAGAATGTCTTCGTTTCTTCGAATCTTCTCAAACGCGTAATTAATTTTTTGTTTTAGTTCCTGTGTTGTTTTTATTTCACTTCCTGATCTGTAAACTATTTCTTTTATCGTTTCCCAAAGAAAAAAGTGTAATGGGTTTAGATCAGGAGATCGCGGTTGCCATAAATGCGGTGCAGATCTTCGGCCATTCCATCAGGATCTAAACATCCTCTGCAAATGATCCCTCACTGGTCTGCTAAAATGTGGTGGCGCACCATCGTGCATAAAATAAATTGTGTTTCTTCTTTGGCGTGGTATAATTGCGTTTAGTTCTGCGAGCAGTCGAGTGCGCAGAAATTTAAGATACTCTTGGTTGGTTAAAGGCGCTGGTAAATATATGGGTTCAATAATATTGTTTTCGATTATAACCGCCCACACATTAACTGTAAAGCGACTTAATTGCACTGTCATATGTGACACGTCTACTCTACGTGCGATGCCGCGTAAACACATTGCAGGTTAACTTCGTGCAAGTGCAATGACTTGATCTCAGTCTGCCAGCACGTTGGTGATTTATATTAGGAATAAATATTTCCAGTGGCACTTCGGTGAATCGGTGATCTAATCTCTGAAATTCTCTTTTATCAGGAATGTCCCTTAATCACACTTGCAAACCACTTTCTTCTAGATATTCACGATACCTACATATGTTCCTCGCTGCTGTATAATTCCTACTAGCGGCATCAATAGCGCGTAGCATTTGACGGACATTTCGGAATATGCTATTATTTCCTCTTCTACGCCGCTCCATAACGCACATACATATATTCACTTATCACGCGCAATGCACGAATAATAAAAACACACACGATGACAATGATGATAAAAGTATTATTAGCACTACTTATGCTACTAAGTTAATGATGACTACTGTTCTGTCGCGTAGGGACGGTACGCATGGGGTCTTCGTTGACCGGGTTTATGGCATGCTCGCACGAGAACGTTATTTTTGAGAACAAAGACGCTTCGTAGCTCCGCGAAAAAATAAGTAATTTCTTACAGAACAATGCCTTTAGAATTTCGACTTATCCGCGTCCTCAATAACCGAAGACGTGTCATAAACCAGGTAGTCCTGAAGGGTCAATCCACACGCGCGTATAACGGCACTCTCGGCCGAGGGTTGACCTGGCGGGAATTTCCGACGCGTCACCGAAGGACAGCGAAGATTCCAGGCACCCGCAGGTAGGGCCCCACCAAAAAATCGGCCATCGAGCAGCATTCGCAAAGATTCTCTCGAGCGAACAACACACATACATCTCCAGCTGTTCGAGAAGACACATCAGAGCCTATCATTAGAATCGAGACTTCACCATTTGCGCTCGGCCACGTTCTACTATCCAATCAGTTATCCAAGATTAATTTGGTGGGTAACAGTCGCGAACACGAGTTTTTGAACATCACAAAAGAGCGCGACGCGACAGTAGTTAGAACGACGCTTAGATCACGCGACTACAGTTTTGTAGAAAATACATACATTTGCGAGAATCTAGAAGCGTCGGAGTAATTTTGCCCCTACCCTATTTGTTCGCCCGCGTCCGGGACGAGACTTGCGGTGAGAACCGAAGTCTAACAGAGGTCGTAAATCTCTGCTTAGTTTTTACCGCGCCGCGGATTTAGGCGAGTCCTTACCACTGGTTATTGAGGTGAGGATGATTATGTCGAAATGAATTAACACTTGAGTAATTATATGTATTTAGAAGTGAACTTTAACAAATAACGAGTAATGCGAATGACGCTGTCAGACTGGATGTTTGATACTTGGTGTTTTGACTGAGACTCACTGTTTTAGACTTCTGCATTAAGACTGTTGGTTTAAGACTGTTCTCGTAAGATTAGCTTCCCGGAAAGGGGGAAAGCTCTGAATATGGATATTTCTTCACCGACTGACTGTCGGTATTAGCCAATGGTGTTTTTGCCCAATTGCCATTGATCTATCCATGTGCCCGTGACACGCTCCATGTGGACTAGGCGATAACGTGTGGGGGTGAAGGTCTTCCTTGTTTGAACATTTAGAACCATAACGGAAATTGTTGCCAGGCCTGGGACTCGCGGTGTACCCATGTAGGGGCTGCCGTGATTCGGTTGCGAAGCCCTTTAGAAACTTACGTTTTATGATACGGAAAAATGGCTGTTGAGGTCGTACACGACGTTTAGGAAAAAAAAAAAAAACTGTTCCTCAAGGGATTAATGAATAAAAAGACTTTTTGAAAAACATCTTTCTATTATAGCTTGTGTGTCATGAAACGTATTAGCACGCCAGATGGCTTCTTGCTTTGTACAGACTGCTATCCGCTATGAAACAAACGCTTCGACAGAGTGAAAACAAAATCTGCTGTTTATGGTGATATTCCGTAGGTGGTCCGCAGAACACTATTTTCAGCTCGGGGTATTTCCAATAATATAACTTGTTGTTACATTCCTTAGCTATAGAAAAGTTAAATGTACTTACTTATAATATAAAGTAGATAAGATAAATGTTGGAAAGAAATTCGAGCTTACGCGGTATACATATTGGTGAAAAATTCGTGTGGGTCAGAGAAGTCCTGGACAGCGGATTCTACCGCCTGTACTCCGAGGGTTAAATACAGATGAATTTGTATCTCCCTCTTTATACAATATAGTATTCCAGTCTATATAAATTTTTCCGATTTTCTTATAAAGCTTCGCAGAAACTTAATCTTTTTACAGCATGAAATGAGTTAGGAATTTGTAGAAAATATCCAGAATTGAAGATAGAAAAAATCGTTAAGAATCTAATCGAATTATCAAACAGCATCCAGAGCAAGAAGAGGACGATTTGCTTTGGTTCGTTGAAACTGGAGCGGAAAATAGAAAAAAAGCGGTATTTGTTCCGGTGGTTAAAAGAGAAGAATATTTCGAAGCTGCTTAAAACGCAACTGTAGGTACATTCCGTTTTAATTAATTAGTTTTACACTCTTGGAGTGCACCTCCTTTCTCACATGCATGCACGCACGCACGCACGCACGCACGCACGCGCGCAAACAAGTCTTTCATTCTCTTTTCGTTTGGACATTTGTAAGCTGCTTACGAATATAAACGACAGAGGATTTATCCGACTCCGCACCATCGTCGGTGTCGAGGAAAATAAATCGTTGAATACGTGCAGGAGATTTTGATTTATCAAAAGTTCTGGATTTCACTGTGTCGAAAACCTCCCTGTTCCGTATGGAGCTGCAAGATTGTTAAGAGGTTCCGACTCTGTTGTTCGACCATCTTAACGCAGAAATCGCGCGATAAATATCGGGCCAGATCGATCGATGTGCAACGAAACAGAACTGAAACGTGTTTGCGGTTATGTACGCAGCCTAGTCGAAACGGCGGCGCCGGATGTTTAGTCTATTGCGCACCCCCTGGATAACGAAAGGGGTACGAAGTGAGCATATTCCGTTCTCCCACGGAATCTAGTCTCTCACACCACCAAAAGTTACAGTTTTTTGAAGAATATAGAGAGCAGATTTTTGACGGTCTAGGGGTTCAGTCACAAATTAGATCGTTATTCTGTCAGTCTTTTGTCAGAACATTACTCTGTTAGTTCGACACGAAGCAAAATCGGGTTGCATTCCCTTTGAAGCAATATATATTGTGGCGACCTCGGGATCGTAACGAAGCCTCGGTTTGGCGGATTATCCCAATAGACGGGTTACTCACATTTTGCCGCCAGATCGGGGTTACGAACGACCATCGAACCGCTACGAACTAGTCAGTTCGGACTACATAGTCAGCGCCTCGACGAAACAATGGCATCAGCCATAAAACATACCATTACTGGGAATCAAATTTGTTTATAACAAATTGAGTCCCCAAAAAAACACATCTTCGGTCGACCAATCAGACCACGCCACACTTTTCCACTTCCATACGACAACCACCAATTAGAACCATCTACATACTGTCTATATACAGTATATTTTCCACAAGTGTCAGACCGCAAGGAAGCTAAACCTGACACTCGTAGAGTCAGGGACTACGTTTTCGAGCCTCGCGTCCGCCTTTGTAGTTTGCCGAATGTAGACAAGGACAGGGAATAAAAGATAAGCATGAAACGAGAGTCGAGGCAACCAAGCGATTTAAATATCAACTTTTTTAATTTTACGTTTTTTTATCCTGAAATTTTTCTTAACATATTGATGAGATTTTTCTGATGAAAATGACATAAAACACGACATAATTTGAACAACATTTACTTATTAACACGTTCACTGTCACGCCAGATTTACAGGTTGCTGTCAGGCGGCCACAAGAAAATACATTTTAAGCATAGGATTATAGTATTATGCTTTATAATTTTTTTTTTTCAGTTGAAAATAATGTCTAGCTAGCTATGACGTTCAAAATTTTTAGTTGACAACATTTATTTTATTTTAATCATTCTAAACATTTGAGGCACTCCAGTCACTGATAACCATCATGGCCGTATCTAGGAAACAATCTAATGTTAATACTTATTGAGTGATTAATTTAATTTCATAATATATCGCTTTGGATGAATTACAAAAACAAATTGCTAAAAAATTACATTAAATATCTGTACACATTATCCGTCGAATGTAGAGGGAGAGCCACCGTTTGGTTGTCAATTGTTTATCACATAGAGTCGGCCTACCTCCACGAAAAAAAAAAAAAAATGTAGGGTCGATTCCACTAGTGACAGTAAACAGACTACTGACCCTTGTGGAATCGACACTACATTTTTTTTTTTTTTACGTGGATGCAGGCCGACTCTACATTTTACTGACACTTGTGGAATCGACCCTACATTTTTTTTGAAAAACCTAACCTGAAAATTTCTAGTTGATATCAGCAATGGCTTCAGAGAAAACAGCTTGTAACACTTTATCTGCTCTACCCTGTATATGCATATAACCACTGTTACTTCTTGTGAATGAAATCATCCAGAAAACAGGAGTAAAATGTAAAGAACAAAAGAAACTCTGTGTATACAGGGTGTCCCGTAAAGAGCGTAAAATTTCCGTACACCCGGAAATGGGGGGTTGCTGGGGTGACTCTGAACAACTTTTTCCTTGACCAAAATGTTGTTTGAAGCTTTGTTTTTGAATTATTAACGAGAAACACTGGCCAATGAGAGCGCGCGTGGAGCCCGCGCTCAGGAACGGGCGAACTGAGATTCACCCGCGTGCTATCGTGAACAAGCGTACACGTGACTTCTCGGTTATCGATCGCTATCAAGAAAATTTGACTTTGCACCGCTATTTTTATAAGGCTTAGAGAAATGGGTTTTTGTCGTCATTCCGACGTTTGTATAAATTTTCGAAACAACTGCAATTAGTCGGAATCGCGAAGAAAATAGCGAAGGTCGTTTTTACAACTTTTTTATCTGAGCTCGTAACGAAAATCGAAAAAATACGTTTTGTAGATCTATGTCAATTATACATACGCTGAAAATTTCATCAAAATCGGTGGATGGAGAAACAAGCGACAGGCATCGAAAGATGTAAGGATTTGCAGATTTATTACAGTTTTACGCCGATTTTCATAATCTTTAACCGTTTGTAGCTCATAGCAACATTAACCGATTTCGACGAAATTTTCAGCGTGTGTATAATTGAAGTCACCAAGTCACCTTGGAAGGGTGGGTGACGGTCGCGAGGGGTGGGCGGAAAGTCCCAAAAATCTGGAATTCCTTTCGGGTGACTAATCGGCAAGCGGACCGTTACATATTCGTGGTTTATGGTATGTTCGTAGGCTATTGAGCGCGAGGGACACGAATTACTAAAAATCCAACAAAGCAATTCTAGCGACCCTCGCCAGAATGTAATTGACACGTGCAAGTAGTAAACGAAAATTCTGAATTCAAAAATAACCGTTTCTTTTCGATCGTGCCATAAACCGTTTCTACAGAAAACCTAACAGTCCATTTCCCTTTATTTATTGGTGAATTATCTTAAGTTAATGTTTGAATATGTATAATATCAATTTTTTGAAATACCTATAATAAAAACATTACACAACATATCAGAGTTTTGGTGAAAAAGTGTTTTCTGTTATTCCAACATAATTACAATTTTTGGACTTATGCTTTTTTTTTAATGAATTGATTCAATTAATCTGAGCTACTATTTAATTTCAGACGGTGATTCTGATTTGTTCTTTGTAAATTATAGTTAACACTTGTTCGAGTAAACTTCTATTTTTATTGAAAAAATGTTAAATATTGCTTACCTGATTTCTTCGTTGTCTGGAGTGGAATTTAATACTACATGGCAAGGAATGTCAATCAACTTCTTCAATTTCGGCATCACCTGCTGAAGGTTTATCTTGTCGAGATTCTCCGAGATAGATGTTATTACCTGAATCAATTATTTCAGTTTTTTATTTGTTAGTTAACATTTATTGACGAATTTGTTGTAATGTTCATCGATTTTTGAAAAGATTTGTCACGCGTGATTCTTTGCAAATCGTGCATAGTCTCCGATCATTAAATCGAAAGTTTGCCAATTAACATTTTTACACTCAATTGTATTGGATTTTTTAATGCCACACAAGTGCAGGTATTCCTGTTTATTATACAAAGGTTAAACATCGTATGAGTAAAAGCGAACTTCCCCGTGGGACTAATAATTGCACCTACCAATCAAGCAGAAATTATGCGTGTAGTGTTTTCTCTAAAAACACAGACATAATTCAATTGACGAATGAAGCGCATAAAACGATATGTCAGGTAAGCGATTAAAAAAAATAATAAAAATTTTGTATAAACTGGAATTCGAGATGATCATTAGAGGTATTTGTAATTAAAAAACTTTCGTCGCTTCTCGCGAATTATATTAATTTGTCATTTAAATTTCACTTATTAGAAGTATTAAAGCAATAAAATGATTTAATCGTCATACAGAAAAATTAAGGTTTTCGAAGTTTTAATATTACATTACTGTAATAAATATAAAACAAAATAAATTGTTAGAAAATTTGTTGCTTCCCTTAAAATGAGGTTTTTTTATTACTGTTTAACACATGGATTATAATACTTCATTATTATTGAAAATTTTGCTAATATTTTTGGAAAAAATTGAACCAAATTATCAAATCGAATCGTCATTTAAACAAAGTTTGTATTATACTTTTAGTAAAGTGCAAGTTTATGTAGGCAATACAAATATTTTACACAATATTTGCACACGATAATTTAGTAATTATTCAATGACGAATAGCGTTCATTTGTTAAATAATTTTCTTTCATGCAACGTGTTCTTGTATCTAATTAATAAAATCACTTTAAAATTACTTTAATCTTCATTTTTTGGAAACAAAAGTATGTTTTGCTACATACTTTTGCATTACACTGCTGCAAAAGTGTCTCATTGTCAGTAATACGATTTCTGGGTTAATCATTAATGCTGGGTTTATCTTCTTGGATTTACAAGGCACAGGAGGAAAATTGTTTAATTTTCGAATTCTTACCACGCGTGCAGTCTGCAACTGATACTCATGTTCTTTCAGTTGAGTGAAAACGTCGTCTATGTTCTTCATGTGCGAGCTTCGATGCTCCTGCAACGAATCTAGAATTTTTCTTTCCAAATTCTGAAGAATACCGTGTAAGTAGGTGAAGTGCTCTGTGACACGCGCTTCTATACTGTCGGTGTTGTGTATTTCCGTCGAATGTGCAGCTATCATGTTCAACTTCTATAACAAAGACGTGGAAACGTACCAATTAGCGTAATCCACATTAGAATTGTCAATCTATGTAAATTTATAATGTAAAATGCAACAATTCATAAGTATCGATATTTAAGTATTTGGTGGGAATTATTTACAGTAAAATTTTTACTACGTAATTTTACAAAGTAATGGTACAAAGTAATTTTTCATATAATATTTGTTATTTAAAAAAATTTTGTCTCCTTGTGGAGTACTAGGCTCAACAATAATCATGTACAGGGTGCCAAGAAATTATATGACGCGGCCACCATAGCGCGATTCTACACCCACGATTTGATGGAAGTTGTTATACAGAAGAAATTGATCTTGACCTTGAAAATCAAGGTAAAAAAAAACCAATTTTTTATTCTTAAATTGTGTTCTACTCATCCCGAGAACCAACTTTGTGAAAGGAACCATGGGTCGCAACACAATCATTCTCTTGAAAAATGATGACGAAGTTCCAATAATTCTTAAAACTTTGTTTACAAAATGATTTGTTACAAAATTTAGTAGCGACAAACAAAGTAAATAGCGTACTATTGACGAAGCAGCAGGGAATTCCGCCATAACTCTCTAAATAACATAAAAATTCTACAAACTATGGCCAGAAGAAATTTCAGATCGAGGCGATTTTCAATGACTAGATTTGGCGATTAAGAAGTAACGCTGCGGTATCTCAATTGATATCGTGGAGCAGGGCGATCCCGCTTACTTACAACGTTGTGAACTTGTTATCTCAGTTTCCGAAATTGTGGTACTTCCAACGTTGTGTTATGCAATCCTTCAATTATTTTAAATAGAACGATTGTCCTTTACAGTTTATGTTAGGTTTTCTGTAGAAACGGTTTATGGCACGATCGACCGGGAACGGTTATTTTTGAGTTCAGGATTTTCGTTTATTGCTTGCACGGGCCTAATTACATCCTCCGAGGGTCACTAGAATTGCTTTGCTAGATTTTTAGTAATTTGTGTCCCTCGCGCTCAATAACCTACGAACATACCATAAACCACGAATTTCCGAACGGCACATCTGTATGTAACGGTCTACTTGCCGATTAGTCACCCGGAGGAAGTTCCAGATTTTTGGGACCATTAGCCCACCCCTCGCGACCGTCTCCCACCCTTCCAAAGTGACAGTGCGCTCAGGGCGCACTGGAAGGGCGGTAAAGACGATATTAGACGCGCCGATTGGCAAATGCAATCGTTAACCATTAACCAATCAGCGTGTCCCAACAAAAATTCCTCTCACGGACGTTCGAGACGCGACGTCGGAGAGTTGAGTCGTCGAGTAGTCGTTCAACCACCACAAACAAGGAGAACCAAGGAGGAACCAGCTCACATCACGCGTTAGAAATAGATCAGTTTTTACAAGTCCCAATCATTTGGGTGGTCCTTCGAACCAGTGTATCTAGACGGCACAACATCGTGCAAACATCTACAAAGCTCGAATGTTCATCGCCACGACCACGGGCATTAACAGTTTAAAACTGGATGGCTAACTCAAAAATAAATATGGATATGTTTAGGAAAATTGTACTCATAAGAATTACTCGATTTTTTCATGAAGAATAAAGATCCCTGAGGAATCACAGATGGTGCCATATTATAGTCAAATATTTTTTCTTCTAGAGACTTTACTTATTTACTTATTCCTCATAAAAACCGAGAAATTTTCGTACGCAAAATGACAAAACGAGTAACAGAGAACTGTTTACTAGACAAAGGAATCATTTCAAGGACCAAGGAGACCGTAGTCAAATCCAAAGTCTACTAACGAGTAGAGGTCCTTCCTACATAAGTACTGAAAAACTTAAAGACGACTCTCACAATCAGATATTGAAGTTTCAGCAAAGGACACTCCCCAATAAATCGAGCATCATAAAAGAACAACGGTAGAAATTGGCCAATTGTCGACCTGGTTGGCAACGAAAATTTTATACAGGTTATGATTCTACAGGTTTTAAGGAATCCGAAATAAATAATCATTTGCCCTGGAGATGGGAAAGTTATAAAAAAAGTCATCAGATTAATCATCATCATCTTCTTCGCATGATAAGCCGTTAACAATATAATTGAAACTCGAGAAATCAGCTAGAAAAGTTTATCGTAGATTGATGTTTAGCATATTTAAAAAAGTATAAAATTGTCGTAATATAGGAGCGGTAACTGACAACTTATTCACCATTTTCATACTCGCGACAGCAGACAATGTTGGAATGAAATATATATTTAGCAGAAAATAAATAATAAAGTTAAAAAGAATATGTTTCAAATACTTCGACCGGACAATAAATAATATCATTTTGTCTACATTATTTGAAGATTTAAGAATCGTATGTTCATTACCAAATGCCACATTTGAACCAACAATCACGTCAAAACTTGATCGAATCATAGTGAATAAAATGCTATGCAACGAAACCAACCGATTAACTAAATTGGTACGGAATGAAAACTTGTAGATACGCAGATCACTCTTTTATCGTATAAAAACCACCGAACTACTATCTTTCCCTCAATTGTCAATCCATGAATTATATTTCTATACATGTGGAGCGTATCAACTGAAACAGGCTCCTGGTTACTATGCAGACCACATAAATGAAAACGGCGATTTTGAACTCCAAATAGCATCAATATCTTGTACTATTAATTGTCGCGATTATTAAATAGACGTTAACCCTAATAATGTTATATTAATTAAAACACAAATACTTTCATGCCATTCAAATACTATAAAACACTGTGTATACGTGCTGCTGAATAAAACTAAAAATGGACTAGACTCTATTATTGGACACATATGTATGCGGATGTAAAGTTGGTGAACGGGTTATGGGTTGTTGTTACCACAATTTTGCAGTTTTTTGGCTATGCTCAACACCAATCTACGATGAATTTTCCAGCGGATTTCCTAAACGATTATTTTGTTAACGGATTATCATCCGAAGAAGATAATGATGATTAATCAGGTGAGTTTTACTAACGGCGACATTCCGAAGTTTATACTGATGTTTTATAACTTTCTCATTTGTATGTTTTATAACTTAAAACCTGTAGAATCATGTCATGTAAGAAATTTTCGTTACCAGCCAGGTCCAAAATTGGCTAATTTCTACCATCGTCCTTTCCAAAACCGATCTCCGACTATTAAATTCGATCGTATTAAAGTTCCCAGCCTTTAAACATCTGACCGTGTCGTTATGAAGATATATATCGATACATGGTATTCTATAATTTAACTGAATTAACGTAGTGAGGAATTTAATAAAACGTCACGTCTTCCCCGTTGAAGTTGAGTCGTTGGTTGGTGTAAAAATAGAGAAATCGTTTTCACAACGTGCTCCCGTGGAATTACATGCAACCTGCGGTCCTGATGCAATATGCTGATTGATATTCGACAGGTCGTTTGGGTTGCGCGTTAGGAAATCGAAGCATCTTTAGCAACGCCGTTGAGTGAAACGGCCCTCTTGGAAGCGTTCTGGAGCTGAGGCAAGTTCGAAAGTAGGATTCGAAGTCTTCGAGTGTAGAAGGGTAGGATTTTCAAAGGGTTAGAGTTTGGTTTTGATGCTTCGAGAATTAAATATTGCAATTTAAAATTGAAGTTCGAAGTGGATAATATTTTGGTGAACTTGGTGTTTAAAGACGATTGGAATGGATGGAATGGTAGTTTCATATTTAACATTTAAAAAATGACTAAAATGAATTTGGTAATTTTTGATGTCTGTGCCGTTGAGAGTGGAACGTGGAATTGCTTATGTTCAGTCATTTACGGTTTGACTAAAGATTTGAATTCAGAGGTCTACTTCAGAAATCTGGTCAATTTTGATTAATGTGAATACTTTGTATGCCAAATATGAAATTAAATGTGTTTAAATTTTTGGATTTAGAATTTTTTCATTCGTTGGAATTAGATCAATACTGTGTCTATTTCTTTTACATTCGAAAATTCAATAAATAAGTTCAAGAGAATTATCGTTTTTTCGACATTGTCGTTAACAGAAAATTTTTCTTGTAATTATAAGGGACGCTCTTGCAAGCTTTTGTAAAAATAATCATACAAATAATAAAAAAAATAATTACTTTTATATTAATACACGTATATTGGGGTCAATCTTGTTAGCGTTAATCAGTAACATTTCTGAGTAACACTTTATTTAAATATTTAAGGTAATAATTGAACTGTTTTCTCGTTATATAGTTTTTCTTTAAATTTCAAGTAATTTGTCTGACAATGAGTTATCCGTCGACTTTTATGAACGCTTTCGACGATTTAAATGGGAAATTGATGAAGAAATCGAGATGTTGATTTAAGCTGGTGCCAAGTTTAATAATTCGAGAACAACTGTACGAAAGATAATAAAGGATTCGTACAGTGGTTCCTTGTTATGTTAGACGTTTTGGCGAATTAAATGTTGTAAAATTTTGCACAAAGTTAATTACTATACTGCAGTGTTTTGCATATTTTTTACATTTCTACAATCAGGAAAAAAGTAACAAATGTTTCGAATTAACGGTAATATACTAAAATTGAGGGAAAATGTAAAAAGACGGATATCTGAAACTGATTTTATTTATTATTACAAAAATGTACAATACAAGCATATCATATAATATATAATAAAGTTAATCGTTCTTATTGTACGAATCTAGTATTATTACTCTATTGGACACAATAGATTGCATCGACAGTGAATGAAGAAAGGATAAGTCAGATCGATCAATAAGAGATCTGCGTGATTAATGATGCCATTCAAAATGGAAAAGTCAAGAGTCATAATGACAACTTTACAGTCACATACACTGCCGGCCAAAAGTTTGGAATCACCTCCCACTTTTCATCAATACTAAATCTGCTGCTAATTTTTTATAGATTTGAAGTTTATCTCAATTATACATTTATCAATTTATCTCATATCAATTGATTCGAATGATAAAAAATTCTCAAAGTCGCTGACCCTGATCCTGCAAATTTTTGTGTAAATTGCAATGCTCAGTGATTCCAAACCTTTGGCCGGTAGTGTAAGTATTAATATTTTTATCCAATACAATTACAATTTCATTCAACGCAGAATAATGTTTTTGAAACAATAATTAGATATTTGATCAATTAGAACATAATTATAATTTTGAAGCAGGAAAGTTCCAAATTCTTTTACAGAGAAGAAAATTCAATAACCTCTTGAGCATGTTTTCAAATATTCCATAGTTTAGAAGTGTCAATTGCTAAAAACAGCAAAATAAGGAAAAAATGCTTTCCAGCTTAGCAAATTGATTCTTCTAATCTCCAGCAGTTTTATAAATTCATAATCTATTTAACAGATTGTCAGACTTGCAATTTTCCAGTGTGTTATTTTTCATAAATTATATTTATACCTACTTCAAGTTACATTCCACGACACTTTTAAATAGATACAATGAACTCAATTCTCATAAGCCAGCATTTTTTACTAACTTTTGCAAAAATCTTTTTGACACGTTCCATGTATAGGAGAAAATAAGCATTTCTAATTTAACCCTTTCAATGCTGTTAACGCCTATAGCCGCTTTGAACATGTGCTCCCATCGTACCTTTGGCGCTTATAGACGTTTTGAAAATTAACTCGCGCCGTGTCTTTAATACTTTTTAGCACATTTCACCTTCATTTAATTCGTAACTTTTGTACTTTGCGCACTTCCACCTTGATTTAATAAAAGAAATTTGAAAATTTTAAACACCAAAATGAAAGATTTTGCGGTCGCGATTCAGCATCTATCGTTTGCTACGCGCGTTACGTACTAAAATCTGACGCAACGAAAGGGTTAAAAAACAATTATATGCTATTGTCATCTGATCTGTCAAAAAATGTCTATCAGAAATGATCGTGTTTTTCCTACAGAACATGTTACAAGCCATTCATTGAAGTGTAAATCAAAGATTACCTCGATTCTCGTTGAACAACTCTAAACGCCACAGGACGTCTATCGTTCCGCGTGAAGCGGAAAAATCGATAAATCACCGACCATTACTCATCAATCGTCGCAGACTCTACGGCACTTATATTAATAAAGATCTACGGGGTCATTCCTTCGCCACGTGTTTGGATGCGCACTCTTCGTTGACGTATCTGGTGTTTACGCGTCATCCCTCACACACCAACTTCATACTCTGTGAGATCGTGTAGAAGTATTTACATATGTTTTGTTCAGAAGTTGTTTTAAAAATTCATGGCCTATTTCCATACTGTACGATATGTGATCATTTGTATACTGATGTACGAAGCTTCGTGGTTCTGTCATTTTACTGAAACGAAACTATCCTACAACTTAGAGAATTCTTTCCGTTGCATTTTTGGTTGCAAATTCTGGTTGTAAAAACTAAAAAGCGTAAACACAAGCGGATATCTTGTGAAATATTGAAACGACTACTTTTATATCTATGTTGTAGCAGCACCTTAACATAATTTTTTTTCAGATTTTTTGGTAAGGTGTGCCGTAGTTAAAAAAATTGAAACCTATTTTTTTAAGGCATTTCGTGCGAAAAAGTAACTTCTACTTTGAATTTTTATATTTCCTTTATTCAGTGTGTATATTACGTAATCGTAAACATTTTCACATTTGAAGGAACAATATATAGATTAAAGAAGTTGAATTATCTCATCTAATGAAAATTACCCATATTTCTTCACATTCTAAAATGTCCACATTGTTTCCAGTAGAGTCGTTGACGTAGCGGCTAAGCATCTGACTGTAGAACCGCTGGAAACTTCTTTAATTTATATATTGTTTTTGTCGCGCAATCTTTCTACCTCTGCATAGTACACCATCCAGCGACACATTTCAACATTTTTTTTAAAAGAAAAACTGAAAAAATTCTACTGTATTGTTTATATATGCTTGTAATATTAGCAAAAGAAATTCGGACAGGCCAAGGTAGCCTAACTCCCCTTAACCCTATTACGGGTCTTCAATTCAATTACACATTTAAGGACATTTAAGGTAAAAAATAACCTCAATAAGTGAAATTCGTATTTTTAATTTTATAATGTAGCTAGAGCACTAAGGAAATACAGAAATATGTTCTTGTATCTTTTATAACATCTTTTATTATTAAAAAGACAATATATTTTGTTCAGATTATTTATTTACAAGCTTTACATATTTGGTAATAATATCTACCTTTTCCATATAAATTCTGTACATTTTTCACATCTTAATGTAGTTTTGTTGTCTCAAAGATCGTGGTAAGGTTAACACCAGGTAATGCTCGCCTTGGATGGATCCAGAATATCAACAACGTCGCGAGAGCGATTGATCGCGTCGACGTTTCACCGTGAACTAGAAGGTCATGTCGAACACAGCTTTCTAGAGGATCCTCTGTGAAGGGACGGACCTATCTGTCGTGAAGGGAGAGCGGCACGGATCGGAATGGCAGGGAGCAAAATAACAGAAGAGGTGGGCACAGACCGATGCTTAACGTCGAACCAACGACCGAACAGACGCGCCTTTCCCCAGTCTTTCACGTCCCGAGGACCGGTTACCATCTCTGCCGTCGTTCCGTGTGTTTCTCATTGCTCGTGATCGTTCTTCTCTGTGATCTGTCGACACGTCGAGAGGATGAGGCTGGTTCCTTATCGTAGCGTATCGATATCCTAGCCTTCTGAAGCTTGTTGGAGATCTGTTTTGCGGGAGGAACTGCGAACAGAAGGACCATGCGGGTGCTCGACAATCTCTACGCGTTGGGATACGTCGTGTTCTTCTTGTTGCTCGTCGGTGAGTCTTCTTGATGATTGCGATTTTTTTCAGGTTACGCAGGTTAACTAGATTATCTACGAGCTGGAGAAACTGTGTCACTTGCTGTTGTTACTGTTGATGTTGGCAGCTGTTTCTGGTTTTACGATGCAAGGTGGCAGAGTTTTCAAATGTCATCTTGATTTATGATGAGGATGAATTCTTCATTGTTTAGAAGAGGGATCGAGAGTTACTTTGGATATGATGTTTGATGCTAAAGTGTTCGATGCTTGGTATTTTTATTGTGGATAAATGGCTTTGAATTAAAAGTGATGTTGAGATAAATTGAATTACAGAGACGGATGTATTCGATTTTTAAATTAGTTATTATGTCGTTCGTAAGGTATTCTAATTATTATATAAGCGACAATCTCGGTTAGTGATGTTCAATATGGCGGCGAATGTATGAGGAAGTTTCTACTTCCTTCTTAAGTAGAGTGTAGCAGTATACTTTTCTTGATTATTTTAATCTCTTCTGTGTCGTGCTCCGTGAGGATAAAGCTTTGAAAATTTAATCAATTTTTCAATGGAACTTCATTTTTGACGTTCATATTATGTGTAATTATAATATGAGCATTATACAATATATTTTTTGTCTTATACCGTAAACACGATTCAGATGCACCATTATATGTAGAAGTGCGAATTAAATCTACCCCAATTTGGATCTCAATTAGCTCTTAATTAATTCAAGATTCTAATAATAATACCCAATCGTACCACTTATTCTATTCAATACTGTTTCCAATAACAATCAATAATCTATTTCTGTAAAGTTATTAACATTGAGATTTTCCCAAATCTCATTACGTAGAAAAATATTAGTTAATAATAAACTTTTACTTACATATTTTTATAGAAATTTCTACCTAAATATAAATTCTAACTCAAATATTTAGCTATTATACAATGATTATTTCTACTGTATTATTATTTAAGAAATAGAGCACGAGATATCTCTATTTAATTCCAAAAGCCACGCACAAATAACCACCATAGAACTCTATCATACATAAATAAAACATTCTCTGAGACCATAATTGTTATAACCTTAATACAAAAAAGTTATAGCATAACGATTATTTTCTGGACTTCAAATATTTTTGGTTATGAATAACCTATATGAATGATTAAAAATTTTTTTTGTTACTGGTAACCATTATTGATCATAAAATATTTGATGATTGCTGATAACCTATATCAAACATGAAAATTTTTCTTTTTCTTTCCATTATTATTTAATAGAATTTTTCGATAATCAAAACAAATATTTCTGTCATTGGTAATGGTTATTGGTAATCAAGAATAATTTTAATCATTTATATTGGTTATTCGTAACCGATACGTTTAAAAATAAATATTCAATCATTTTAAATTCTAAAAGATCTCCTCAAAATCTTTCGATTACAACCATCAACATACAATTACACCAAGTGACAACAATGATACCAAACGAACGTCAAAGAAGACACGTTTGTTACGAAGTTTTCAAACGCCACGGCGCTGAAATTACGCGTGCCGGAGTTGCGCTTCGAGAAAGGAAAGTACCGCGAAATATTAGTGATGCAAGTCCATTGTCTCCCGTCCCAGCATTCTGATTGCCTTTTCCTTCGCCGTATAGCCAGCAGCCGCATAGACCTATTTCTAGGCCGATATATAACAAATTCTCACGAAGAGTTAAACAGTTGACGGCGGGGAGTCCCCTAATATGGACGTCTAGTGCTGCGCTTTCTCTGTTCAAGTCCGTCATTGTACAGAGTCGAGTCTTTAATTAATTCCATACCAATAATTACTACGATCGCCTTACCGTTTGCCAGATGTGTAAACCGCGAAAAATCAATTACCGCTTCCTATCTAATGAAGGACGAGATCTCGCTGTACAGACCGTTTTCGGAAGTAGGTGACTCGATGACTCGAGTGGTTGCATAAAGGAGGATGAAAGATAGTAAAGCGAATGTTGTTGCGTGAAAATGGGAAAATTTCGATGTAACTGACCAGTCGTCGAGTATTTTCTCATATTCGGAGGATGGAAATGTTATCTTACGTATGTGATAATTTTGAATTTCAGATTTGAAGTTTGTAATGAAATGATCGAAGATTCTTAAGAAAAATAGTTTCAAATTTTTCGAGTATTTTCAACTTGCTATCGAGTATTATTATTATTATTGTGCATAATTATTACACAATACACATAACAGGTAAAAAGATACAATATGTTTAAATATATGTAAAGAGAAGAAATAAAACAGAGTTATTGCACAATGAATTAAAAGATCGATTTCTAAAATAGACATCTGTATTGCGAAGAAAGTCTAAAGTGTGGCTACATCTGTTGGCTAAGTTGTGGTGCGCAGGTTCGGTAGGTAGGAGAGTAGGGGTTATTTTGGGTTCAAGGGTTACTAAAGGATGAGGCACTGAGGTCGAGGTTCGGAGGTGAGTAATAGCGACGGATGATGTAGAATGTTTGTTGTCTAGAAAGGGAAAGGCCGGATGACTAAAATCAATAGATGTGATACATAAGTGTGGTATACAGCAATATGACCGAATACAAGGATCGGTTGTTCAATTTTACAAGTAAAAAACGAAGAACTTTGGTTTATACCTTTTTTTAGAGAATTAATATGAATCTGATAATGTGGGTTTCAATAGGTAAATAGAGGAAGCGCTAATGCAGAGTATAATATCCTGTAAGTCGCTGGGTTCCTGAAAGTATCTTGCGATCTTAAATGTTTCCTACAGATTTATTACACATACGAATTTTTTACATAGTTTTCATCATTCTGTTATATAATTTCAAACGTTCATATTATTGCATTAAATTAAATTTAACACACGATACTTTTATTTCAATTTATAATATACATTTGTTTTATCTGCTTCCCAACTTGTAAATATCATTTTTAACTGTAAAGTATATACAAAAAAAAAAAAAACTAAAAGTGTTGATTACGTTGTCTTATAATAACAAGTCGGATTTGTGGCACAAATTATGGTCAACTTTAACTTTAACTTGTAAGACTGAAGGTTACGAAATCTAAATAATGTATAATATTTTTATTTTTCTTACCTATCGCAACAGTATTAAAACAGCAAATAACTAGTGCTTACATGCATAGTCAATAAAAGAATATCACAAAGCAAGGCGTTAACAACGATACAATTTTTCGTATTAAAATGATATAGTATAAAATAAAAAAATTCATTAGAACATGATTGTAATAATTACTTATGCACTGACCTAATATATTTAATCCACTCTCAATTTCCCAATCAACGTTATCCCAAAATCTTTCTCATTCAACGAACCTCTACGATCTCCATGAATTCTCCCATAACCAACTGGAAATACACCAGCAAACATCATTCACGCGTCTCAGAACACAAGCTGCAGGGTGCACGGTACAGAAGGAGTAGGTCGATACACGTTATCATCATCATCAGGAGATAGTGTCGTCTTCGTCTTCATCTTCGACTGTTGGAGAGAGAGAGAGAGAGAGAGAGGGGGGGGGGGGAAGATAGAGGGGGCGGCTGCAATCTCGTTTGCCCTGCTAAATCAGCCGTAGAGAATCCACTTTAACGTGTTCGCGGTGCGCAGCGTTAATTATACTGCGTAAACAGTCAAAGGGAGTCCCCGAAGGAGGCGAAACCAGTGGAAGTCGCGGCAAGACCTTGTCGGTTCTACCAAATTAAGTTCATCCTCGCATCGTGGTCCATCCATCTCTCTCTCTCTCTCTTCCGTGAACCAGTCTGCCTCGATCGTTCTCACGAAGGCTAGCGAATAGGGTCGACTCCGTTCGCCGTTGACGTTTAATTAGCGAGATCGATCGAGATCCGTAAAACGCGGGAACGATTAACTGCTGCTTCAGATTTATTTCTGGCACTTAAAGCGTGCACTCGATCCAGAGATTGAGAGACGGGCCGCGTGGACTGTTTGTTCCTTGTCTGCGGTGATTTGCTTGGGCCAACGTGTAACGACGAGGCAGCGGCCTCGTTAATTCCACGTTCTTATGTAAACGCGACAACGCGAATCTAAGTACTGTGCGTGACTGAGAAGTGCAGACACTCATAAACGCGGATCACACGCATTTTTACTATTGGTCGAAACGATCATATCTACTAATCAGGTCATGTAGCATCACGTAACGGTGAGCATCAAAGGTGGAGCGAGCCGCTTACTCCCTTTGCTCCTGTGTCGTCCCGCTCGTCATCTTCTCAGCAACGCACAGTACTTACTTACAGGTATCCGCGGCTATTATTAATCACGGGCGACTCGTTCGACGACTCGTGAATGCCAACGGGTCGCGGTGGCGCAATTGAGTGTTTCTCAATGTTTCTTGAAACGAAGTTGTCCTTACGTGGATCACGCGTGGCCGAGGAAACGAGTTTATTGAAAAATATATCGTCGCGAGTAGAGAGGAGAAGATTTCGCGGTATACTTGGCCTGAATTGAGAGAAGAATGTCGGTTTTTGCTGATTGAAAGTGTCATTTGACAGTTTTTTTTTTTGAATTTGTTTGAAGTTAGTCATCTCACGTATCGATTATGTGAATGTATGTGAACGATAAGAGCCTAAAGAGATATTTCGCGAATTTTTATGACATTTTGACTACTTAGAATTCTTATTTTTTGTTTGTATTGTTTCCAATGTCTCAAACCATTGAAATTTCATCGATGGATCTAAGGATAAGGGGAATTTAATATTAACAAGGTGAGATAAATTGACCCTCTTTTAAAATTAAAATGATGGCATTGGATTTGTCATACTCCATTAAACTAACCCAGGTTTAACATAGCTTGGAGTATTTATAAAATTCGGAAAAATAGGAAGTGTAGCTTCTTTGTGATAACTATGTTGTTTTGAAGTAAAATAAAAAATCTTCGGGGTATTAGAAGAAGAAGAATTGTTTTCGGATGCTATTGTATTAAACTGAATACTTTTTATTTGAACTATTTTTCAAAGCAATGTACCTACTCTTTCATTATCACGTTTGTTTAAGAACTGTATTGAATTATAGTTTATTGGTTTGATTAAACAGTGGATACAATGTTTGCAGTGTTTAGTTATTCTTACTAACGAAAACTAACTAGTGACAGCACGTGTATTTAAAAATATCTTGAGTTCAAAAATTTAGGACTATTTGCTTGCTTTTTATTTTATTCCAAATGTTTAACGTTCACAATAAATTATTACATATATACATGAATAATTTTAATTTCTCGAACTAAATTAACAATCAAGTCCCTGAACTTTAATTGCACAATGTCAGAACAAAGTCTAATTGTATATACATATACATTATATACAACTAATTGTATATAAATGTATATTTGTATATACAGGGTGTCCCGTAAAGAGTGTAACACCTGGAAATGGGGGGTTGTTGGGGTGACTCTGAACAACTTTTTCCTTTACCAAAATGTTGGTTGAAGTTTCGTTTTTGAATTATTAATGAAAAACGCTGTCCAATCAGAGCGCGCGTAGAGCCCACGCTCAACCACGGGAGCGCTGACTCTCATCCGCGCGCGATCGTGAGCAAACGCATTGACAGCGTGGGTATCGAGGGAATTATCTTAATTTAAATTAAGAATAATCTGGAATTATTCGTTACTCATGAATAACAAATAAACTAATAAGTCGTTTAACATGTTGAATGCCGGACCAATTCTACGTAACTTGTCCACGGTGCCGAAAAGAATTTTTTATTCTAATACAGCACATTGCAATATGCATAAATAATATGCCAATAGTTAGAAATAAAACTATTTAAATATGCTGTGTGATGCATTAGGTGA
>NW_017100544.1:128669-132059 GCF_001263275.1 Habropoda laboriosa
CAAAACGTATTTTTTTTCTTTTTCATGAATAACAAGTAAGTCGTTTAATAACTGTTTTCGATACTTTTATTCGTTATCCGAAAGGAATAAAGTGTTTTATTACTTATGAAAAACTTACCCATTCGTCCACGAATTAACCTGCTTCGACGGAAGTGGATCGTTGACACTGGGTCATTGTGTAGATCTTGACCTTTCAAGGCAACCCTCAACAGCTGATGTTACGGCCGGGTCGGTGAACTCACTTTACTGGCACGGCCACTTTTACTGTTTTCGACGATATTACTTGTCCACGGTGCCGAAAAGAATTTTTTATTCTAATACAGCACATTGCAATATGCATAAATAATATGCCAATAGTTAGAAATAAAACTATTTAAATATGCTGTGTGATGCATTAGGTGAAAATTTTACAAATACTACCATTTATTCAAATTAAATGCTTTTACTAATTTTGAGACCGCCGCGCCGGTCACCGATGATCCTCACGGCATTCAACGTGTTAATAACTGTTTTCGATACATTTATTCGTTATCCGAAAGGAATAAAGTGTTTTATTACTTATGAAAAACTTACCCATTCGTCCACGAATTAACCTGCTTCGACGGAAGTGGATCGTTGACACTGGGTCATTGTGTAGATCTTGACCTTTCAAGGCAACCCTCAACAGCTGATGTTACGGCCGGGTCGGTGAACTCACTTTACTGCACGGTCACTTTCATTGAACGGCCACTTTTACTGTTTTCGACGATATTATAAAAAATAAATCGTTGCTACATTGTAATTGTAAAATAACCAAACTTTCCTTGTTTACATTCTGCATCCCGTAATTGTAAAAAATGTATTCCCGCAATATTCTGCGTTTGTACGATTCATGTTGCTCGTTCGGTTAGCAGAATCTTACGAACTGTTTTTTACATTTGTGCGGTGGCAATGTCAAAATCATTCTTAAATATCCTCACATTTCCCAGTGGCAAGTGAAAGTGACCGTGTGGTGAAGTGAGTTCACAGACCCAGCCGTAACATCAGCTGTTAAGGATTGCCTGGAAAGGTCAGGATCGACACAATGACCTAGTGCCAACGACCCACTTCCGTCGATGCAGGTTAATTCGTGGACGAATGGGTAAGTTTTTCATAAGTAATAAAACACTTTATTCCTATCGGATAACGAATAAAAGTATCGAACAGAGTTATTAAACGACTTATTAGTTTATTTGTTATTCATGAATAACGAATAATTCCACATTATTCTTAATTTAACACTTTGCCGGCCGCACATTTTTCGCATCGCCGTTAGGTTGGCGCCGACGAGTAAAACTATCTGGTAAATTGGGAAGCGCGAACAATGGAAGCGATTGTTTCTCTAAAAGTAGCATCAGTATGTATTTTTATACAAACATCGGAATGACGGCAAGAAACCATTTCTCTAAGCCTTATAAAAATAGCGGTGCAAAGTCACATTTTTGTGACAGCGGCCGATAACCGCTGGCGAAGAAAAGTCACGCGTACGCGTTTGTTCACGATCGCGCGTGGATGAGAGTCAGCGCTCCCGTGGTTGAGCGCGGGCTCTACGCGCGCTCGGATTGGCCAGTGTTTTTCATTAATAATTCAAAAACGAAGCTTTAACCAACATTTGAGTAAAGGAAAAAGTTGTTCAGAGTCATCCCAGCAACCCCCCATTTCCGGATTTTCCCAGAGTTACGGGACACCCTGTATAGAAGGCCTAGGACGAAGCATCCACCCCATAACCTTTCCTTTTTCGCCTATCCTCTCTAGCAGTTTCCTCCATCCCTTCAGCATGATTCCAAATTTTGTTATCCTTGCCCAAACTTTAGTCAACCTAACATATAGCCTAAAGAAAATGAAAAATAACTTTACTTTCTCAAACTAACAACAAGTAAACAATCGAGTCCTTAAGATTAATTACGTAGCAACAGAGCAAATTCCAATTACAAAATAGCATATTATTCTAATTTTTTAACGACACTGTGTTTCCAGTTACAAAAATAACTTTGCCATTTCCATTATCTTCTAATACCACGTTATAGAAAATACTTTTGTTCCGGAAAGAAGAGATAAAAAGTTAACTGTCCAGAAACTTTCATACACGATACTCCGAACATGTCGGATTCTTCTATGTACAAGCGAAGAAAGTGAAGAGATACGAATCGCATTAAATGGAAAACGGGAGTAGAGTTCTTAATAATAAAAATAAATATAAAAATATTTCTCCGGAAAATGGTACTTTTCGAACGGTTCGGTGGTAGGAGCTCGCGATCTCATAATCGATATCTCGCGATGGAGCATTTTACGTGCATCCAAAAGCATCCATCATCATTATGATCAACTTCTACGACTCGACGAATCTTTTTCAGGTGATAAATTGACAGACACGCCAAACGTTACGTCTGGAAATCAAGCCCTTTTATCGCTGTCCTCCAGTAAAGTACTTTAAACTGATCGAATGATTCGTTTCTTGAATTATTTAATAACCTTCTAGTAGTGGGACCATAATTTTGTTACTCTTACAACGAGAACGGTACTACATATTGATCTACCAGTAAATTGCTTACAACGATACGAAAAAAGTAAACTAAAAGAGGGTATGTTAATTCAAATTATTTTTATACGTTGCTCTGTCGTGACATTTTTTATAATAAATTTCAAAAGAATAAATTTTCAAAATCTGTAACAAAAATTTTAAAACATGATAGAAAAAAAGTTATTCAATTTTTAAATGATAAAGTGACTCATGAGTCACCCCTGTATGGTGAAATATACTATTTATTAAGGAATTACAATGAAATTTTTATTTTAACTTTTCTGTACGGTGACATACATAGATACACATATGCACTTACATGCATATGTATGTGATACTGATGTCAGTACTAGAAGATTAAGTAGAATTCGTTTACTAGTATACGATAGCTATGCCAGTTCAAAGAAAATAAAAAGATCTTTAGAATATTAGAAGAAGGAAAACTGTTTTTAGATTCGATTTTATTTGTTTCAATTAAGCAGAGAATCGAGAAATGTAATTGAAGTGTAGAGAATCATGATTCGGTTCGAGAGCAGACTCAACGAGGAGTAAGATAGTTCGGTGCAGAAAAAGGAAATTATCCGGTAGAAAATCATAGTGAAAACGGTCATATAACATGGAGAATAAGCTTGTAACGGTGCGTGTTTGTCGTTCGATTAAGATACGTTACATCGCAGTGAACGTTTTTGACAATACTTTTCTCGAACGATAAAATCGAGTATTACAAGAATGTCGTTTTGAGCTTTATAATTTTGTTTCACAGATGAGTTTCCAGATTTTTCTTCTTTAAATATACATCCAGTTATAGAAATTGAATACTTATACGACATTACAATTACACATTATTACAT
>NW_017100544.1:132074-134602 GCF_001263275.1 Habropoda laboriosa
GACATAATTTTAAAAGATATATTAATTAGAAAATTAATACAGCCAGTTTCCAGAATGTCTGAGAAAATAAAAAATTAATTTTTAAACTTACAGATTGACGGTGCATTTTCATAATTTTTCTACAATTTTATTTAAAATTAGCGTAAGTTCCAGAGTTCAGGTGAAGGGTACATAAACTAACTTCAAAGTCATCTTTTAAATAAACTGTTTGAATTTCTTCAATAACATATATATTTCAATTTCTCTCTAAAACTATTCATCATAACAAAAATGCAACATCAAATAGGGCAAGATAATCCAACACGAAACAAGGTAAAATAACACAGCATCGAACAAGTCAAATTAAATACGAAGAGCAAATATGCAAAACATGTTATATCCGTTTCGACTGATTTTCCATAAATCGCAAATAACCTTTCAAACTTAAATCGATCAACTCAGATTCGTGATATTTTTTTTATAATTTCTGATTGGCCTGATGTTATGTAATATGTAATATCGCCAGAACTACAATCTTCCAATAAAAAAAAATATTGAAAATAAAGAAAAATATTATTAAAAACATTACTTATTTCGATGGAAACATCGTGATTTCATTAATTGTCAAATGAAAAAAAACGTTACTAAAAGCATATAAAAAAAAAGTATTAAAAATTAGTATTGCTCAGTATTGCTCAGATTTACGGATATCTGAGTTTTGAGTATTCGAGTACTCGGATATCAGAAAATTTATATTCGGATATCCGGATACTTATTTAATTTAGATTCGAGTACCCAAGTGTAAAGGCGCGTTCAGACGATGAATATATTACAATATTAAAAATATTGTCAATATTTCAGGGTTCTCAACATTATTGTGCGTGTAAAGGAACCCTCAGACAATCGATGTATAGTGTCAATACAGTATTGTCACGTACAATAATGTTGAGAACCTTGTAATATTGACAAATATATATAATATTGTAATACATTGATTGTCTGAACGCGCCTTAACGATTCTCGACAATCAATCGTTGTCATTATGTATGACGTTACGACACGTTACGTATTGAGAGAATAAATTACATGTTACATTAATATTACATATAAATTACATTTTTTTAAATATTCTACAATCTCGTTTTAATCACTTTCCTTACACTTGTTCTCTTTGCTCTCAAAATACTTTAACAAACACTTAAAAGCTAATTTTACAGGAATGCGAACGACGCGTATGGTTTAAAAGAAAACGACTCTGTATAGCTCGACAGTTAACGACTATCTGCCTTCGTCCCTTTTCCGGGGTTCATTTAAAAAGCTCCTCAATTGCGTTGGGAAAAGTTGTTAGGTTTGATAACATATTTCCGAATATAGAAAAATTAATATACTATCCCACTTAAAAAAATGGGGGTGGCACCTTTAAGAAACTTACCCCTATAATATCCTACTCTACACCATTTAACACCTGAAAATTTCTAGTTGATATCAGAAATGGCTTCGGAGAAAACAGCTTGTAACACTTTATCTGCTCTCCCCTCTATACAACCACCCGCATATACACCACCGGCCAAAAGTTTGGAATCACCTCCCAATTTTCATCAGTACTGAATCTGCTACTAATTTTTCATAGACTTGATATTGATATTGTGGAAATAAATAGCAATTTACCTTATATCGATTGATTTGAATGATACAAAATTCGTTAAAAGAATCTTAAAGCTGCTGACTTTTTTCTGGGAATTTCTGTGTAACTTGCAATGCACAGTGAATCCAAACTTTTGGCCGGTAGTGTATAACCACTGTTACTTCTTGTGAACCAAATCGTCCAGATAACAGGAGTAAAATGTAAAGAACTGTCCATTGATGAATTCTGTCCATCACTGTACTTTTCGTGTGCCCATTTGTAACAATCGTATCACATAATCCAATCTTTAGTTGGAGGGTTCTCGTATTTTTTTTTACAATAAATACAGTAATATTTATCTTCGTCATTTGCAGCGTTAACTTTCTTTTCTTTTTACTTTCCTGTTGTGTCTTGAAAGTTTTCAAAATTTCTCACTACTTTACTTCTAGTCAGTCTTTCATGACGAACGTTCGAGATTGCCCCACACAATTCGTTCGTCATTACCCCATAAGGTGAAAAACAAAAACAATAAAGAGAATTTTAGGTTCGGAACATTAGTATTAAGATATTAAGATTTAAGATATTAGGTTTTAAACATTAGTATTAAGATATGTAATTATAAATACAAACGCTATGACTTACTTTACTTCTTTCAAAAAATTAAACGAAGACGAGCAAAAATCTTCAATAGTTTTTACCTCGATCAGTGTGCGTGTCAATTATTTTGCATTGGCGGCCTAGAATTGCATTCGGTACGAGCGATCATGTGACAAAAAGAGGAATTGATCATGTTTTTCTAACACCATTATATATACGAATTCGCAATTACCCCACGTTCGTATTTCCCCGACTCTCTCCTATGTACTTATTTCGACTGAAACATCGCTGTATGGCCTTACATATTTCTTACGTACTGAATGGCGTT
>NW_017100544.1:134643-143983 GCF_001263275.1 Habropoda laboriosa
ATTATTTCTTTCGCACATTTCCTATTCAAATAATGTAAAAAAATTTATACTTTCATTCATCCCTACCATGTAAAGAAAGAAACCAAAAACTCAGCCAATAATTGTCAATGTTTGTAGGAGCGTCTCAAAAAATGACAACTAGACTACGGATTATATTGAAATATGCAAAATACATGAGAGTAATGCTAGAATTTCTTGAGCTATGTAAGCAACAACATCAATCTACAGTACAAACGTGCCATAGTACAATCAGTAAGACTATAACATTACTCCCATGTGTTTTGCATATTTTAATATGTTATAATTGCATAAACATCCACAGTCTGAAGTTTCTGGGGGACAAAAGTAATCATCATCGACTACAATAAACGATAAACCGTGGCCGCTACGCGTCGGTGTTTGAGCTTTCCGGTCTGGTTCAGCGTAAAGAGAGCGAGGCTGAGAGAGTGATCCTTGAATGAAAATTATTTCTCGATCTAGACCAAGCAAATGGCTCCAAGTGGAACGCCTTTCGAATCAGTCGATCGGGGCGGGTCGGGTCCAGGGAAAATATCTCGTTTGTTCTTGGCCTGTGTGCACGTGACTCTGAAAACTCGATAAAGCGTAAGACGTGGTCTGCACTCCGCGAAAGGGGCGACACCGCCCAATTTGCATTTCGGCGTTTTATGCCACGTAATTCATCCGCCACTCGATTCCATCCTCGTTCTTTCTTTTTTTCTCTCGAGATCGATGTTCGAACAGCATTATGTTCGGTGGGATTTTTTTGAATGAACGAAATTATAAGGAATATAAACGGGATGATGTACGCTAGAATTTTAATTATTTGTCAATTTCTGTGAACAATCTGAACAATGTTCTTTATTGATTTGAGTTACGGTGAGGTAGGTGATAATAAATTGTAACGAATAATGTTGTAAATCTTTAGTTGACATTAATGCATTAAGTAATATTATAAATTTTAGTTGATACTTGGAGTAGATATGATATAGTTGATAATGGTAAATTCTAGTGAATAATGATGAAAGTTATTGTAGAAATTACGAAGAGCTATTATGAGGTTGATGATAATAAGTGGTAGTAAATAACGATACATTTTTTGTACAAATTGATAGGACACATGGTGAAGTTTCTAATATTAAATGCCAAAAAATAATATTATAAATATTAGCCGATACTGATATATGTTGCAGACGATTTTGATAAACGTTAATGAATAAATAATATATGTATAATGATAAATTTAAAATGAGAGCATTGGTTTTTTCATCATATCGTGTTAAATGCACAGAAAGATTATTTTTAATGTATATTATTTAATCTGCTATAATTTTACACAATTGTGCAGAAAGTATAAAGCAAGATATCACCTAAGACTGGAAGCTGAAAAATTTTCAAAAGTGGAAAGAGTCTTCAAACAAAAGTTGAATGGTTTTCAGGCGGGCATTGTTTGATATGACTAGCATTTTTATAACTGGACGCATCGAGGATATATGTACTTACATATGAAGGCAAAGTTTTTTTTTTTAATGGAATCGTATATTTTTTAATATATCGATCGATTCAGCTCATAATTCTCTATAAAAAAGTGTTAAGTTATTTATACCGAGGAACCGTTACATTAGGAGATATTTTAATTAAAATATTACAGAATGGTACTCTTACTATAATTACTATAAAACCAATTTTTGTTTTATTTGATGCATATTAAAAAATTAAAGCTTTAAGAAACAAACTCTCCTTCAATAATCATCTTCAATTAAATTCTTCCTGGTTCCCGAACTGAAATAACAAAAGATTCTAAATGTCAAATAATAAATTCCATGTTTTTCACATTTCATCAAATATCTCTAACAATTGAAAAGTAATCAGTTTTGGCGAACGAGTATCGTTTTCACGTAATTTCCGGCTCCGTTCTGAGATACCTTCGTCAAACTGTAAATAACCCCGTGTAACGAAGACACTTCTCGAGCACTCTCGTTCCCAATCATCTCTCTCTCTCTTTCTTCATACATTTCCCTGTGCACTTTTCCATACGTAATTTCCCTGAATCGGAATCGATCGTTCAGGAGGTGAGTTAAAGACACGGTCCGGTGTAAAACGATTTCTTCATTAAATTTAATGATGTCGCAAAACCTACGAACTTCAAGCAAATTTAATACACGGACGTGGGGGCAAGATCGTGCTCATTTAATATGCCTCATTATAGATCATATAAAGCGTAATGAGTACTTCACGTCCGTGTTCGACACGTTTATAATTAAAAGTTTATTACCGCGTGTGTAAAGGCGTGGAAGTGTAAGACTTGCGAATGGATTTTTCTTTTTCCTTTCTTTTCTTCTTTTAGGCGAAAATTCATAAAAGGTGTCATGTAAAAAACGGTCTGCTTGCTAATGACGCCAGTAAGAAAATTAAGAAGTTTAATTTCGAAGAGACGGCTAGTTTTCGTCGTGGTATCTTTTGTCGTTTTTTGTTTTTCGAGTTGCAGGAAATAAGAATGGTTTTTTTCAGTCAACGAAATCAAGGTTTGGGGGAAAATTTCTGCTGGTTTTAATTGGTAGTCAGCTTTTATTCCATATTCAGAGGATACGATAGGATAGTTACAATTAACTGTAATTGCTGTTAGTGCCCTATTGAATTTTCAAACGCGAGTTCAGCGAGTACAAACATGCCTGGATGAAACGGGTGACATGAATGAAAAGAGGATAATTTCTTATGATGTGAATGAAAATTCAAAAGCATGTCATAATGATTTTGTTATATTTGTTTTCAATACAGAAGTTCAGTGTGAAGAAAATTTTTCGAAATTCTTAAACTATTTTTGTACAATTTTACAATTTAATACTAGTAAATTATATCAGAGAATTTTATAATATTTTATTTCGTTTTTTCTTGGACGCAAAAAAAGAACACTATCGTGCACCGTATCTTGGAATTTAAGTACAAATCTTTCTCGTGACAATCTATAAACAGAAGCGGACAAAAACACGTAATAGCCTTAATAATCTTTTTCATGTTATTCTTCTTTAGCATCCTTGGATTGTACATTAGTAGATCGTTGCATACGTTCGAAGGTCTAATGTGCTATAAAAAAAAACTATGTCACCCTGTTGAGAATAGCGGAATACATTTGTGTTGTTTCATGTACAAGGCAATTCGTTACTTTTATTGCTTAGGTAGCTCTATTCCATAATTCTGCGTGGTAATAGTTATTGGACTACCTTGTATTACTTAGTGTTAGATACCACCCGATATAGTGTGCAACAGCGCATTCCAGGCACGATTTCATCGATTTTCCTAAATATCTCCATCGTGATAAGAACCAGCCATAACAATAAGGAGAACGTTAGTGTTAGTTTCCTGATTTAGTTTCAGCATAGTGCTGCTTACTTGAATTGTTTCTAAAACAACCCGTGCCTCCGAACAACGGAATTCAATACAAAGTGTAATCAAATAGATGTACGTAATGTTAATAGTGCTAACATTTTTTCCACTGTTTGATACATTTATCAATGGAAAAGTAGAAAATAATTTTCAGAAATTTCAATATTTTTTTCGACTAATTCTCTTCAAAAATTTCACTTACTGGGAGATTCTAATATAGAGAATAAAAAAAAAATGTCAATTTTTGATATGCCTGTAAAGGAATTTTTCTTCGAATGAAAAGATACATAAAATGGCAAATATCTAAAAAGAAATCCTCCAAAATTTCATTAATATTTCTCAAATCCTTATTTTTCAATGTCAACATACTCAACGCAAGTCGGAGTCTTTAAATTTCTCTAAAACAACATGAATTCTTCTCTGCAATCGAATTACTCGAAAGTTCATGGCACAAAGCAATATAAATATGTCTGTTTCCACGGTTATTCTTCTTCACCGTGTCGATCTTTTTGTCAGCAATAGACATCATTGTCCAACGAGGAAGGAAAAGTCGAGGGAAAAGCGGAAGAAACGACAATGTTCTCCGCCAGAAGCGAGACAAAAGCCGATCGATCCGTGATCTAGCGTTCTTTCACGCACACAACATGCCCCCCGACACATACAGAAAGAGAGAGAAAATGACAGAATCCTCTCCGGCAAACATTTTGGTGTTGTGTGATCCGCAATTTCTTCCTGGTGAAATCGACGAATTTAATCTCTATTTGGCAGCTTCGGTGGCCACCATTGTGACCGCGAAACGAAAAATCCGACGGACCGGAAACAGGCTCACCTCGACGCGCATGGATATCCGTTTCAATGTTTTAATCATTCCCTCCGAACGGTTGCAACGTTCTCCGCGAGATCGGTTGCGAACAAGGACGTGAGAGATTCGAGGAAATTCCACGGTGTTGATATCACGGAGAGGGATTTATTAGCGGCGTTAACGAGAAGCACGTATCGACGCGGGTATACTATACGTGTTAGGCGCAGGACGAGAGATAGATACCGTGGAAATTGCTGTTATAAAACCTGATTCTAAGATTACAGCCACTAAAATGTCGCGATGTGAAATTACAGTGGCGGTGTTTGTGATATACAGGGTGTTCTAGGTTTTGATAAGCCTGGTGAATTGTAGTACAACAGACAAACAGGTGATTCCTTATAAAATAATAAGTTAAAAATGTAGAATACAGTTTTTCGATTACTTGCCTAGTTTCCGAGAAAAATGATTTTGAGTATAGATTGCATACCGATATTGCAGTGTAGAAATCTGAACGATGGTAGAGAATGAGGTTTGTACACGACTTATCAAAAATGTGAGATATCTCACGAAATACGTATTGGTTTTCTGAATATTGTACTCGAATAGTTTTTCACGCAGAATATTCCGAGTTGATACGAGTAAAAGAAAATGTAATTCTATTAAAAAGAAAGTGCATTCGCAAATTTCGGGTGCATCGTTGTACTTATGAAAAAAGCGGTCTTAGGAAAGTAGGCATTACCATACCGTTCAACTTTTCCCTCAACAGATTTTTTCTATCCCTTATCAAATTCGAGCTATAACCCATCCCAATTGCGTAACACACCCCGTATAAAGCAATAAAATAATCTGTATACTTTCCACTTCAAATCCTCTAGTTTTTTATTTATGGGAATATTTCAAACTGATCGTTTGTGATGTTTCCTCTTTCACAGTGAAAACCTGTCCACAATTGTATTACCTTTTCCATGAAAGAGAATTCCAAATGCCATATGAATATTTTATCTTTGATATCATTCAGGAATTACATTTTGCACCGTGAAACATAAAATTTAATATACTTTTTTTACAGGGTGAATTTGATTTGCAAAAAGTTGAATTTGGAGTGTAAAATCTGTTCAAGAATCTTCTAGTTAAAACTGCCACAGCTTCTTTAGACCTGCATTAAAGTCTCCATCTTTCCAGACGATTATCAATTAATCAAATTTTAAACGTATCAATGCTTCTAATATCACAATTTTTTTACATACTGATACAAACACTTGATGAAAACCTTTCCTCAACGATCGTTAACTATCGTCGTTACCTTCACCTTCGACTAGATTCAAAGGAGTATACGGGAATAAAAGTGCGAACGCGATTTACGTTATATTACGGGATTTATTTCGGACACAGGCTGACCAGGAGTTCGGTGCAAATAAATCTGCCGGAGGGAGCGACGTGTGACTCGTCGTCGTTCGAAGCCTGCCACGGTAAATTTCATTTCGACGTCGCGCGGCCAAACCAACGGTGACAATAATGCATAGGCGCATAATCCACGAGTCGTACGAGCGCCGCGTGAATGCACCGATCCACCGATACTCGTGTATCTCGTACGAACGAACCGGCGCGGTGCGCCACGCGACGCGTACAGATACAATTCTCTGCGCTCCGTTCCATGCACGGGGTGTCCCGTTTGTAGTGACTCTCCTGAACGATACATTTCCTTCTCTATGAAGGGCGAAACTGTTTTATAGGGAAAAGATTAGTGTAACGGAGATGTATAGAAGCAAGATTGTTGAGGTTATTTTTTTAATCGGTGATTATGTATTATTGAAATGAGAGAAAAATAGAGCGATGAAGAATTTTTGTTGGGGGGTAGAAAAATTGTGCATGAAATTTTTTTTTTGCTCTTTTGGGAGCAATATTTTGTTAGTTGTAAAATTAAACGACTGTACTTGTGGTTAATGTGAAGTTATAAAGAATATGTTTTCAAAATTATTTCGAAATATAAAATAAAGGTAACGATTGTGGATTGTTTGATCAGTTTGGAATTTTGGATATTGTACGCATGTATGTAAGTAAGTAGTTATGCATGGAGCATTTAACGTCGATACATTTATCAAATTCATGTGACTAAATCACCTGCCTAGAATGTCGGATATTTTTCAACGTTCATACATTTCTTCTGCATGCAACAATGTATATTAATATAGATTACGAAGAATATATCTATAAACGTTTCTTTCAATTAATTCTTTTGCAGCTTTGATTGAATTTTATTCCTTGTTTAAAATAACATATGTATGTAGCGCGTATGATTTTGGAGCCTGTGTGTATATAGTAAAGAATGCGAGCGAGTGAGAAACAGCCTGGGTACAAAGGTCGTAATACGGACCGTACCGAGACGCTGTACTTGGGCCTTACGCGAGTGGGTGGCCGTAGTTACTCGTATTGGTACAAAGGTCGCAATACGGACCGTACCGAGATGCTGCACTTGGGCGTACAGGATCGCTTTCTGTCTCTCCTTTCCCGCTAGCGCGAGTCTTAATACTACGATTCATATTAAGACTAGGAACACGCTACAAATTTGGCGCCCAACGTGGGGCCAGACTACGCTACACATATAGATAAAAAAAAAAGCAAAAAGAAATGTTTGCACGTGTTTTTAGAACGGTACTCTTGAACGCGTTTCCGATTTAGAAAATATTCAATGAATATTGAACGTTGCGAGAGATATAAACGATATTGACAATCGCATGAAATGAAGCATTAAACGCGAAAATGAGGAAATGACAGAAGAGCATTTCAAAGGGACGTCGCAGACATATAGGTAACATACATTCGATATTATTCGAAAAATTATACCTTTACAATAGTTTCGAAGCATTTTTAAATTATCGATCAATTTTATTTCACAACACAGGATTTGCATAAGCAGAATAAATAGAAAAATATTATCAAGTTACATATCACTTCTATTTCCAGTTAAAATTTTTTCTGAGACAATTATTCCAAGTTTTCCTCCAAAGTTTGATAACCGTAAAGAGTTACAAAGCAATTTCTCCGAACAATACTTGGCAATTTCTCAACTTTTCTTATGAACTTCTTACAACGCAAGGTAAATACATAAAACGGGACGAACGTTTCAAATAGATGTCGTTTCTGAGGAGAACGCGTTACAAACGGAGATCACTAACGACTTCCTCCGCGAGAGTCACATGTAAATCACCGAACAATCGTGCCCGTTCTCCGCGATCGTAACTCATCGTGCCGTTCTACAGAGGTATTAAAATATTTTGTTACGATTCGACGAGGCCAAGCATCGCGGCGAACGCAAATCGTCTTCTTGCTCCGCTTTCAGTTTTCTCCACCGATTTAGAATTACAGCCTTGTGAACCGCTAGATATAGATTCTGAGAGTGTTGCAGACGCTGATGGTTCCTCGGAGTGGATCGTGGGACAACGTCGCTTCAGCGGATTACAATGGAAATTATTTTGAAATCGTTCGAATCTCGTGTTGTTCCAGTTATTCTTTTTTTTTCAGACTCGATATTTCTTAATTTTAGCAGATGTTATCGTTTGTTTGTTGCTGTTCATCTGGTTCTTCAAAATAAATTGTATCTTGTCTATCTAGGGTATTCTACATCGCATTTGTATAATTTAAATTATACTTCTAATAATATAATATTGCTTCTCATGAATTTTTTAATTAATGTTTGGTGTGTGTTATTTGTAATAAATCTATTGTGTCTTTTTCTAGTCTTGTCTAGATTTTAGTACTGATTTTACAGATTGCGAAAATGGAAAATTATTACATGTAGAACGTTTCCATTTTTTAGAGTGTAGTTCAGGAGCACGATTTCAATGATTATCCACGCAATACGCATTCGTCCCGTCCTGTTTCTTTTATTTTTCTACGAATGTAAATTTATTATGTAAATATTAGCGTATCAATATGTCGCGCGTTAATAATTCATTCCTTGTGAAAATAATTCGATTCAGCATGGGCGGGGAACAAACATATTAATTAACCAACTGTAATGGACTGTACATTGCTGTTTCAAAGTAAAATTATAAATTCAACACGTCCGCGCTGGATAGGGATATTTAAGCATCAAATCGTTGCGTTTATGATAAATATTAATGAGAAACAATAAGGATAAAGAAAAAAAGGAAAATAAGCCGAAAACAATTTATAGAAATCATTAACATACACAAATATATTGATGAAGTATTTTTTAATACGTTTACTCTTAATATATTTTTTTTCGTTGAATGTTTCATATACAACGTGTAGTATAATTTGCAAAATGGATTCCAAGAACGGGACATTATTCATTTGGAGTTGGTCCTTGCAATAAACATATTTCAGGTGAGTCGTTCATACCTGGACACGCAATACAAATCGATCGGGTGCAGAGAATATTCATGATAATTATTGCCAATAATTGGTCTTTAATTATAATAGGCAATGCGCCTTTTAATTATTGCCGCCAATAATTCATTCAGAATTCGTAATTACCACTTTTAAAATCTACAAATGTATTCATTGTTCTCTCTTGATTGTCATGCGACACCGCTCTGATCGAAACTGGACCTAATATTACGATAATATTTCAGGGACGTTATATACCTACCTATTCGAGATCAACTAAATAGCCTGAAAAATGTATCCCTAAACCGCTTCGTTTTTGATCTACAATCCAGAATCATACTAAACATCTATTCATATATCCTAGCTGATTATTTGAACGATCATTTAGAAATTAATTGCTATTGTTCAAAGAATCTATTATCGTAATTACGTATGACAAGTACCAAAAGAACAAAGGCAGTTCACAAATATAAGATGGATAAATTTCCTCATAAGTGGAAATACAATAGACAGATGAATAATTCAAATTCAAGACGAGCAAAAACTTTTTCAAGGGTAATCAAAAGAAACAGCTCACAGAAAATGTAAAGCCGATGAGAAAAGAGGCAAAAATGATAATATTCCTCGCGTCATCGACTTTCTTTTTGCGCATCAGTGGCGTATATGATCGAGTCGATGTCGAGCGTCTCGACTCGGCCGGAAGCCGGATCACTCGCGATGGGCTGAAATTGCCTTCAAAACGGCATTAATCGGCCGTGATAAAAGGTAAATTCGCACGCAGGGGTATTAATTCTTCTCTGTCCT
>NW_017100544.1:144271-183808 GCF_001263275.1 Habropoda laboriosa
CGTATAAATTATTTTAATAAATCGCGCGCGCTATAACGCGCAACGTAGGATCCCCGTCGAATCCAATTAATCGTATCACATATTCAGCCGCGTTCCAATTAAAATTTCGCAAAAAATACTTTGCAACGTTAATGTTCGTTGCGAGCAGCGTGTGACTCATCGCTTATGCAATTCTCGCATAGAGAATATGCGTCCCCCCTACATCCATCTCATCATTCCTTCTTCTTCTGTCACTTTAATGTCCTCCTCTATTCTCGTATCTCTTTCTCTCTATCTACAGAGAATGCTATCTGCAGGCTGATCCTCGTAACTGGGACGGGATAGGTGAAAGAGAGGATCGAAGAGAATATTGAATATATGAGAGGAAGGTCCATTGTGTTGCGCTTCGGAAGAAAGGAACTGAACTTTTAATGCGGGAGGGAGAATGGGCTGGGCGAGAATTTGTGTCGAACTGTGGAGGTTGGGGAATTTGTTCTTCTTTCGCTTTTTTTTTCTCTATGATTTTTTGTGATTTTTTCCTATTGTCATAATTTTGTTTCCTGGTTGCATCTATGCATTGAAATTTTTCTATGGTATAATGATATTTTTCTATTTTACTTTTTTTAGTATGTTCATTTTTATGCATATTTTTTTTGTATGATGTTAAAGAACTGGAAAGAAAGATGCTTAGTATGATTAAATGGTTCGATTTGATCAACTGAAAATGGACAAAGAATGAATAAAGAATGAATTTGTTTTGAGAATTAAATGGAATTTGTGGAGAACACTTTGGTGTTCTTCTTTTTATGTGAGTGTGGGTGCCCGAAAATGACGAGTAGATTTTTCCACCAAGAAACGCGTAGGTGGTTCGCGGAAAGAAGTGACGGTTTGCACCGTCGCTGGGCCTTGCTTTCGGCTAGGCCAGGTTTCCGAATGGAAGAGGGGGAACTGTCGTCTTTAACCTGCGAAGGAGACGTCTTCCTCTAGGGGGATGAAATTGGAGTTGGGAGAATAGGAAAAAACCTGGTCCCAGAGTCGAGTCTGGCCTTGCAGAGCGTACTAGAGCTAGAGTGTCGTCTTTAACCTGGGCAGGAGACGTCTGCTACTTGTCTACGAGTCTATTGCTGGTAATCCCACGTAGGACTGCCTTTTTCCGGGAAAAGGCCCCCTTCTCATAAAAATTGGCGAAGCTAGACCCGACCAATCAGGAAGGATCAAATTTTGCACTTACGGTCAAAAGAGCTGTCGCTGTTTCATTCTCTCGTCTTATACCTGGTACCGCAGGGGGTCGGGTCGCGTCTATCGCTTACAGTGTTAGGACAACAGATTGCCCTAAGTCTACTATACGGTCGACTAATTTGCTATTTTTCAAGATTCGAACATTATATCTCCCTAGCACGTATTTAACTTTACGATCAGAAGAAACGCCTAACGCTTAATTGGCTTTTAAGCGCATGGCCTCTCCTGCTCAATAGCAATTGACGTATCGCAAGTTTATTCTTCTGACTAAGGACGAACGAACACATGTACTTCCTTCGACCAGCACATGGACGCTGATGTACCACTACTCGCACCTGACACACCGACGACCTGACAGGGCGTGAACGCCAGAACTCAGGTACCCTCGTATTTTCCTATCCTTACCACCTTTCTTCCATGTTCCTTAAGACATTCCTCTTGACGGACGAATGTGAACAAAAGGACCGGGACAGAGGTATGAGACTTTACACTTTATACTTGAACAAGGGACTTAAGAGACATTCTGAAGAAGACACGCTGTACGAACGCATAAACACTCTGAACATTTCGTGAACTAGAACTACTCGAACATTACATTTTGTTACTGTTATAACAAAACTGTGTTGTGAATAAATATCATTTTATTTGCTAACATACAGACTAAGTTACATTTTCTATATTACTAGTTTCTCTACAAATTTCAAGTCTGTAATTGAATTGGAATTGTACGAAAACTTCTATCTGTTGAATCTGCTAAACCTCATAGTGTTGAAGTGTAAAAACGAATGTAAAAACTGAAAGTGTTTTGTAAAAATATTAATAAGGTACTTTCTAAATTTGCTCCAACAATTTCTGCTAAAATTATAAATTTGTATTGTTGCGATTACTTGAATATGAACTAAACACAATATAATACAGAAATGTATAATAGAACATATAAATTTCTTTCTATCTCTAACCTTTTAAAGATATATTATAGCTTCCCTCAATTCTGAAAGACACACTGTATAATACGTAAAATAATATCAATTTTTACAACAGTAATAAACAGAATAATAACATAGGTGTTCTTTATAAAATTAACGATAATCCTTCACATTTCCAAAATCATTAAATTAAAGATTAACAACTATCAGTATACCAGTATATTGTCGAAAGTTTTGGTGATCTCGTAATTGAATTTTGTTTTTTACATGGAACCACTTACAATATATTTTTTAATATATGTAAGTATAGTCCACGAAGAGTAACACATTAAAAATCGTTAATTTTGAGATATTTGCAAAAAATAACTCTAAAAGTTAGCCATTTTTATCTAGAGGAGCGCCCCTAAAATTAAAATTAAAATTATACTATTTAAGGGGATAGAGCACCGTAAGCCGTCTAAAAATAGGTAAACGTTGGGAATTTTTTTCATAGAGAGCTACTAAATGAAAAGATTCCATTTTTTCAGAGAATATACATAAATGTAACTTTCGGCTTTTTCTTCAATTTTTAAAGAGTAAAAAGATTACAATTTTGTAATATTTGGAGGAGTTATTCGCTAATTGTGAAACCTCTTTTGCTAGAACATCGATTGCTGGCTGCCATCGGCGAAGAGAATTGGAACGTCTGAAATAAAAAATTCTTTTTGATTTATAAATAAAAATGTATTATCTACATTATAATTTTTCGAAAATTGTAATTATTATAGAAATTGGTGGCAACTTTAAACGTTTCTAAAGAATTGAATAATTGAAATATCGAGAAAAACGTACACTACATTATAGGTAATACATTTTCATTTATCAATCAAGAAGAATTTTTTATTTCAGACGTTCCATTTCATCCCGCAGCCGCGCCGTGCCGACGGCGGCCAGCAATCGACGTTTTAGCGGAAGAGATTTCATAATTAGCAAATAACTCCGCCATAAAATGTTTACTTTTCAAAAATTAGAGAAAAGAGCTGAAAGTTATATTTATATCCCCTGAAAAAATTGAAGCTTTTTCTTTCTTTTTTAGACGCATTAGGGGGTGGTGTACCCCCTTAACAAGAACAATGTCACAATTCAAAACAGGGCTGCTTCAACTCTTCTTTAATAGTAAGCAATGTATATAAAGAATATTTTATTAGAGATCCTCGAAACACAAAGGCTATTAGTTAAATTGTGAAAGAAAACAAATTTTTTCATTATTAAATGGTTGAGTAATTAGTAACTTTTTACAAATAATTTCAAACCAATTTCCTAAAATATTTACTTTTGTCAGTTCTCTCACTCTTCTAGCAAACCGACGATATGCGCAGAGTGAACTGCTAAATGTGATTACCTTAGATTATATTGTTGTAAGTGGATTGTTCGAATTTTTTTTGTGTCGCATAATAAGGTTCTAAGGAGCCTTAAAGTTGATTATAGTACATTTTTTACCTGTATTTTTCGAAGTTAGAATTTTACTAGAATTAGGTAACATCTTTCTATATAGTTCTGGCAGAGTACGTATACACTTTCCTCAAACCTCCCTATTTTGCTTTTGACGGTAATGGTACGAAAGAATGTTTCCTCAAACGTGTGGGTTTTTCATGGCCGATTGAATGTAACAGTTATAATTTGTTCATTTAAGAAATGAAAGATTTCTTCAAAGATTTTTATTCAAGTTACGTCGATGTTTTAGAAAATACTTTTCAATTGGCATTTGGATAATGCTATTATATTATTCCAAAAATGAAGGTTCATTTTTATTTTATATAATCTCAGTATTTCGTGTTTTTGTAGTCTGTTCAATGTTACCGCAAAAGCTACTACCTTGATTCTGATCCTAATGATTCTAATGATTCTGGGAATGCTTGATTCAAACCCAGAAGTAATATTGCTTAACTTTTATAAGCATGATTTTTATTTGTCACTATTTTATGTTTAGTAATTATGGTTATATTGAAATAGTATAAGAAGATAAACACTTATTGTAATCATATAATTATTGTAATTATTTATAAAACAAAGTAATATATGAAAAAAGAAAAAACCTCCACTTGCTAATTATCTTGAAATTACGATATACACTCCACTTGTAATTTAAACTCACTGAACACATTGGTGGTCAAATTGGTCAATCTACGATCAACATCTGACACTAAGAAATTTCTAAATATATTTTTAAGAAATGAATATTATCGAATCAAACAGTTTGGATAACATAAGTAATTAGTTAAAAATATGAAGTGAAATGATTACTATTAAACAGTCAGCAAATTTCATTTTTAACAATAGAGGATCAGAAATGAAAAGTGGAAATGACCAATGTCAGATCCCCGACTTATTTTGTTAACTAGATGTTGCAAATTAGTGATGAGCGGGAGGAATACTCAATTGTTATTAAGTATTAATGAGTGACGTTGATGTTGATTTCCATTTTTGTGATTTGTGAAATTGTTTCAACGTGTCTTCTCATTGATATAATTTGATTTCTAACTTGATAAGTATTCATTTTTCACTTCTAATTTGTAGAAATGGAGTAGAAGTACCAATCTACATACATGGTTTTTTAACTGCTTCTTAGAGTTTCTGAAACAATTATCTTTCCTTAAGTTGGACCCCCACGCGTTCCAAAGTCGGAACACTTTTCACGGAATATTTTGATACGTTCAAATTATTTCCGTTAATTTTTAGATTATAAACGATAATCAAAAATTACTTTATGATTAAATATAAATATGAAGAGAAGTCTGATATCTACAAAAAAAATTTCAAAAATTTTAATTGTTTTTGCAAATGCATTAATTTGTTTATATTTTATGTTCAATTGTAAATTTTCATAATTTATCGAATCGTACATTCATAGTATTAGCATAAGGGGTACTATGTCACTTCGAACCAAGTGAACGAGGAAGAAGAGAAAGGGGAACTGAAACTGATTCTCATCTCACGGTTAAACTCTTCCAGCTTTCTCCTCACCTGAGGATGATATAGTGACTTCGATCCTGGAAACCTCGAACTTGTTTCCATCCAGTGTTTTTTGCACTCTTTTGCCCGGAGACCTTCACTAGAGCGCGGTAACGCCGGAAGAGAGATCCAAGAAACAAGGCGAATCAAAAGTTCCCAGGTGGTGGTCGTTTCCAGTTTCAGCAACTGGAAATCCTTGCCCGCCACCTTGGCCGATCCAGGCTTATGATCGTGTAACCTTGCTTCGATTGAGGAAACGGTTTCGCCGGTGACCTTGCCGACCAACTATTCCGACACGCTTCACGGAAATTTGCATTGGAAAACACTTACATCCTCGAGCAGATTTTTCATTCTTTCGAAAGGACTTCACTTGGTCGTTGATCAAAATTCCAGGGTTATTTTAATATCTACCATAGGTAACGACACAGAGGGAAAAGGAATCGAATTTTTTCTGCAGGGTTCAACGTCTTCTTCCTACTCGTACTTTTGACTATTCTGCAAATTCGAGCGTAGAGGTTCATACTGGTTGCACCATGAAAGAATATCACCCCTTTCAAGAGCTTCAGGATACTCAAGCTACGATTAGAAGAACGAGCTTCTTCACTTTGTATCTGCTTAACATCGGGGCAGGATGGTTCATAAGTTTGCAAAAATTAATTTCTTAAATCAATTTTTTTTTAAGTAATAGGGCCGATTATTAATCTTCCTTGACTGGTTTTGATTTGTTATTTCGGTTAATTGCTCAATTAACAATTGTATCGCTTGAGTGTATAATTATAAATTGATACAATGTTTAAAGTCTTGCAAGTGTAAATATGGTATATTTTATCATTAACCTGCGGCTGGCGGATGCCAGGGTCACCGCTGACCCAACGCTTTTAGATGTCTCTTGTTTCAATTGGCATTCGAAACAAAGTCACGACTCCCCTCTTCTTATATTATAAATATGTTTGTTATTTTAATCACAATATATTTGTAGAATTTGTATAAACAATATAATACCTAATACAATAAAAAAATGTGGTTTCACTTGCATACAAAAAATATTTCAGTATTGGGTCATATTTGACCCGGCAACCGCAGTGCGTGCGGACATCACGCCATTCGCTGTCCGAGGGTTACACGGGTACTGTAGGATCGGGGGCCTCCATAACCAAATTGGGAACCGACGAGGAGAAATAGTAAGGGTGTTATTGGCGTAGTGCGCAGTGTCTCGGCTTGCCCGCCCGGAGGTCCCTCGATTTCTTCCTCGGTTCCTACAGTACTATGGTACAATAACAAATGGGGGATTTCTAAATGAATAAATATTGATCACTGAAATGATGTATTAAATGTTCATCTTCAGTTAACAGGTTAATATGTAAAATTATATATGGTAATTATTGGGAATAGGATCCTCAGCATCGATTTCAATGACTTTGAAAATGTTGTCAAGGTCAACATTACCGCCGGATTTCTTTAGTTGTTAAGATATACGTAAAAATACTTTCAATGTTGGGTATCATATTTCAAGTTTGGAATAAGTTTACGTTGACTTTAGTACAGTTTACGTTATGTTTGAGTTACGTTTAGCTTTATTTGTTTAAGCTTTTAGCATTTAGCATCCTTATTGCAGAACAACGTGAAATTAAGAAAAATAAATTTAAGCGGTTACCGATTAATTTGGTCGTTGGTGAGTGAGCGACAGTCAACGTTCATTATTAGTTGTTGACTATTAACGGGTTCATTTGACCATCATAACGTGGCCATTAAGCAACAGTGCTCATTAACGAACGCGTCAAACAAACAAATAAAGCAAAATACTTTGCACATTTACCTAGTGTTTTAAGTTCGGGAAAGTTTAAAACTCAACATCTTCCTGCTTGAGTGAATATTTGTCTGATATAAACTAACCTAATCTAACCTAATCGGTGGATTAAGTTAGGTTAGGTTAATATCATACCAAAATCATTGAAATCGGTTAAATTTGATCTTTAAGTTCATTGTTCCGCGGACCACTCGCGGAATATTATTATAAAACCAGACGTATAATGTATGTAAGTACTAACCGTACCTAAAGCAGCTTGACTTCATTGGTTAGACGAGAACTGATAGCTCCTGCGTTTGTTTCGTTTTTGTTTTACAAAAATATATAACAGTTTAATGTAACTTTTGAATAAACAAAAAAGTATATATGTCTTACATGCTAGTTAGTCTATGTGTTTAAGCCACCTAATTCAGTCTATAATAATTGTTTCGAGAGGTGTCACTCACGTTTCCCTTCTCGATGCAATCTGATGTTTTAGGAATTTTAATAGTAAGTCAATATATTTATGGATAATTTTTATAATTCTGTAGAAACGAACTCACTGTACGGGCACCCTTCGTGCTGATAGACGACAGAATCCAAGAGAAATTACATGGAGGAAATTAAAAAAAGGTGAACATACAAGCTGTTTTCTCCGAAGCCAATGTGTTCCGTCGCGCAGGTACGGAACGCACGGGGTCTTCGTTTACCGGGTTTATGGCATGCTCGCACGGAAAGGTTATTTTTGAGAACAAAGACGCTTCGTAGCTCCGCGAAAAAATAAGTAATTTCTTACAGAACAATGCCTTTAGAATTTCGACTTATCCGCGTCCTCAATAACCGAAGACGTGTCATAAACCAGGTATTACTGAAGGGACAATCCACACGCGCGTATAACGGCACTTTCGGCCGAGGGTTGACCTGGCGGGAATTTCCGACGCGTCACCGAAGGACAGCGAAGATTCCACGCACCCGCAGGTAGGGTCCCACTCCTTCCAAGGAAAAGCGCGCCAAGGGCGCAATGGAAGGGTGAGTGCCACTCAAGGGGCACGTTGATTGGTAATTTGTGCGTACGTGAAAAACCAATCAGCGTGCCTTCTTGCACTTGGCGGGGGAGTCACGGCGGACTCCGGAAAAATTTCGGGAATCGAGAGAGACTAGCAAGCAGTCACTCGTGTGAATAACACACAAACAAGATACTCTCTCCGTTCAAGTACAATTCAAGTCTTTGAAACAAAGTCGTCAATCGTTCGTGACGCACTTTACGTTTTGCTAACGTTCGACCAAAGTAGATTTTGAAATAGTTACCCAAGATTAATTTGGCGGGTAATAAGTCGTAACGCGAACAGTTTGAAACGATCAAACGACCGAGCGACGCGACACATTGCAGATATTTTTTCTGGAAATTTTCTGGTGTTAAATGGCGTAGAGGGGTTCACATATTAATGTATAGGATATTGTGGGGGTGAAGTTCTTAAGGGTGGAAAGGGTGCCACAACCACTCTTTTTTGAATGGGATGGCATATTAAGTTTTCTATATTTGGAAATATGTATGTTATCAAACCTATCAACTTTTATCTAAGCCATTTGTTTTTTATTCTGCATAGTTAAGGAGTTATAGCGGAAAATACATTATGCAAGGGGAGCTTCGTGCAGGTGTCGAAAGATATCAAAAGAAATGTATTCTACTTTAAAAATTAATTTATTAAGTGGCTTAAATTGTATTATTGGACTTCTTAACTTTTGATACGAATGAATAAACTCTGACTTTGACAGAACTTTGGACTTTGATTCATTCGGACATTAACACACAGTCCTTACAAAATGAAATCCTGCAAAATTAAATTGTCGTTGTAAAGTGTTATAGCAAAGCTTTACCACATACAATAGTTTGAATTCTAACACACCCTTAGAATTAACATATGTATATATAGGGAAGAATAAATATTAGGAAAAGAAGTACATATGTACTTACACAAGGGGAAGGAGAAGAGGGAGAATAGGAATGCAATTAAACACAAAGTCAGTGTGCATACGTACATCGCTTTGAACATTTATAATATAGACAGTAAGTTCACATACCATCCTAACATTTTCTTACAATTTCATCACATTTTTGGTATTCAAGGTCATCTGAAGGTCATGATTCGGGCATACTCAAACGTATTTTTTTATTTACTCACAGATGTAAAAAAATACCGATGATCTTAGAAAAACTCAAAACAAGAATGACCCGACAAAGAAATTTGTCTTCCATGGTATTCCTCTTTTGAAGCGATTCAAATTGTGTCATAAACATTTTTCATGTCATTAAAAACAAAGCAGATATTCAGGTGGCCTCCTTTGGCTGAGACACTTTGTTTATCTGAATTTTGGATTGTTGAGATTTATATTCCGTTCATTTACTTCGCGAATTATACTCCTAGAATGTCCAGCTTTTGCTTGATATCTTTAATCAGAATGTTGTGCTCTTCGTCTCTGTGTGTCGTCTCGGGATCTGTCTTTGTCCGGAGTATTTAGTTGTCTGAAGCTACATATCTTTAATGTAGGAATTGTTACGATTCCTTTTCTTCTGAAAATTTATTTTAATTTCAGGAACATTTTTCTAGAGTGTTTGAGATTTATTTTATTAATTCTGAAATACCAGTATTCGCTGATTTGTTTATCTATTTCTACTTTTATTTTCCTTTTGATAGCATTTAGTCTGCAAGTTTGGAATCTACGAATCCCGCGCATTATTGATATTGTCTGCCTATCTGCTTCCTGTAATTGTTTCATCTTTTTATTTAAATATTTGTCTGTGGAGTTCATTAATTTGGACTTCGGTACAGTTTGTTCTATTGCTTGTAGAATTTGGTGTTTAGCCTTTTCCAAGCATCTATCTATTTGTTTTATTGTAAGATTGTTGTTGATTTGTATATTTGGATTGTATTTGCTTAATACATTTTCAAATTTGTCCCAATTTGTTCTAGCGTAGTTATATCTTGTGTTGTTTTCGTGTCCGTATGCCTCATGGTCATTTAAAAACACAATTGTTTCTAGTTTATTTTGGTGTGAGTTTAGAAATTCTATTCTCGCATCTGCTATGAAGAGGTCAATGAAAAATTCGTTTTGTGGATATAAGGGGAATTCCGTGTGATATACTTTTATTCTATTACATATATATTCTAAGTCATTTTCATCTATCCATTATTTCAGTGCTATTTTTCTCTCACTATTTGTTTTGTTAGGTCATGCTACATGTTTAGTATTCATGTTTCCTGTCACAGTGTAATATTTAGAAGGCTAGTTTAAGTGGAGTTCTGTGAATAAGTTTTGCAATTCGTTTCTAAATTGTATATTTGGACATTTTTTTGCATATATTGCTATGATGATAAATGCAAGGTCTATTTTAAGTATGGATGTTTCTAATACTTCATGGCTGGAGGTTAGGTCTATTATTTCGTACTTTATCCTTTTGTTTAGTAAAATTGCTCTACCGCCTCCTCGTTTTCCAGGTGGTCGATCTTTTCTGACACAGCCACATTTCTTGAAGTATAGAGTCTATTCTTCCTTAAGCTTAGCTAGTTTCATTAAGCATGATAACATCCAATCTTTCTCTTTGATTAAAATTTGTGAGAGCTATTTTTTTATTATTGTTTACTAATGAATTTATATTAAGAGAGATTATATTAAAATTTGTACTGTTGCTTTTATTAGCCATTTCGAAGTATGTCAGTTACCTATATGGTTTAGTTGACTCCCTAAAATTTCAATTTTGCTTGTTAAGGTCTCTAATGTTTTTTCCTATTTGCTTATTTTTATTACTAACCTGTGTATGTGATACTGCTTTGACAGGTTGGTCTTTTGAACTTGGTGTGGGAGTTGAGTAGCGTTTGTGTCAGTTAGGGTGGTCTATGTGTTACGTGTGGGTGTGTTATAGCTTAAGCCTTTTAATATGGCAACGCAAAAAATATCTGTTTTCACTAAAGTAGTATTAATAATATTCTTTGAAATATTGTCTCTGTTTATTGTTTCTTGTTTCAATATCCTTTCTTTGAATTTTGGACAACCCCTATATGATTCCGGCTGTCCAAAGCCTTTCTAATTTATACAATAAGGTTTAACTGTTTCCTGATTGCTTACTGACTGATTTAACCTACATTCTCCTGCGTTACGGTTAATATTGCACTTGACACACCGATAATTCAAATTACAATTTGCAAGTTGCGTGACCATACCACCTTTGACACCCCTTACACTATACGGTGTTTTTTTTTTTTTACTTTTTTTCCACTTTACGCCATGGCGATTAATATGCACAGTCAGAATTGGGCACTATTCGAGTGAAATGTTATTGGAATAAAATTTCAAATAAATTTCTTGAATAAAATTTTATTCGACTAATATTCCAATAAAAATTGTGAATAAATCGAAGTTATTGGAAAATAGCGAATAATTTTTTATTCAAATAAATTTTTATTTCGAATAGTACGCGAATAAAGATATCTGTTATGACAAGTACTATGCAGAGCTGGAAAGATTGCGCGTGGAAGGAATGCGGGACTATCCTCTCCATCTCTCCGAAAGCCGCGTAATGCCATGTTTCCAAAACTTCTGGGGTTTGCTCGTAAAATATCGTTCTAGGTGCATTTTCATGTAATTTATTGAACTAAATCTTTTACCGGGAAGAGAATTTTTTAAGGAAAGAAATAAATAATAATCACACGGGGCAATATCCGGAAAGTATGGAGGATAAGATAGAACATAGCAATCAAATGTTAACAATTTGTTTCTAACGGTTGATAAAGACACGTGGGGCCTGGTATTATCGTGCTGCAAAACGACGCCTGGTCTGTTCGTTAATTCTGGCAGTTTTGTGGTGATTGCTTCCTTCAATTTGTCCAGTTGGGAACAGTATTTCATTGAATTGATGGTTTCACCTTGTGGAAGTAGTTCGCAATAAATGACATCCTTCCAATCCCATTAAATGGACATCAAAGCTTTCTTCGGGAGAAGACCGGACCTTGCTACCTTTACTTCCAATCCCATTAAATGGACATCAAAGCTTTCTTCGGGAGAAGACCGGACCTTGCTACCTTTAAAGGCTTCTTATCCCTGAACCAAGAGCTGTTTACGTGTAATATTCTCGTAGGGAAACCACGTCTCATCTCTAGTATCTAATCTCTTCAAAAAAGGATCTTTCTCGTTTTGTTGAAGAAGCAAATGATACGTAGAAACACGGTTAAGGGGTTGCTCTCTGTCAACTGATGCGAAACCCATACTTCGGAGAGATTGACGTATTCCATCTTTGTAAGGTGATTATGCACCGTTCTTCGGGGAATGTTTAAAGTATCTGCCAATTTACGAACAGTATATCGCAGATTTTCGTCAACCATGGTCTTGATAAGGTCCGTATCTGTAGTGGATAGGTGGCCACTGAGGTCTTCATCTTCCAGATTGAAATGATCAGTTCCAAACTTCCTAAACCAACTGTGAACTGTCTGAATACTTGTAGTACCACTCCTATAAACGGTGCAAATCTCATTTGCAGTATCGTTAGCACTGTTGCCTTTTTTAAAATGCTTCCATTAATTTTTCATACTTAAAGACGTATGAAAGGACGTAATATAGTTAGATGACGACTGAAAGATAAAACAGCTGCGTGCAGATGGCGGAAGAAACTGTTGGGACAACCTAATACATTTTCCTATTGTGATAGTTGTTCAGCTCATACCTTTTCAAGGTTCTGAATAATATAGTTTTATTTTGAAACGGTTAAAAAATGCCAAAATTTAAAGGACAAACAAGCAACAGGGGTAGGGGAAACCTGTACAAAATCGTATACTTGGGTAAAACCGTACATCATACTTATTTCCGTAACTAGCTGAAAAAATTCCACGACTATTTTCCAGTTATTTTCTGTCATATTGAACTGTCAGTCAACGGTGTTTTGTTATAAATCAAGTAAATTCTAAAGAATTATCAAGTTTATTCTGTTTTTAAGTGTTCTGATCTTATACTCGGCTGTTTTAAAAACTATGCTACAGTGTTTTGGTAATCATCAGTAGGTAAATTACATGACAATATTTATTACCAGCATCTATTGACATTATATTTCGAAAATTGTTGCCGGTCATTTTCGTCTTCATATTTAGTTACAAAGAAAAGATTGTTCATGCGTCCTGGGGCACAACCGGCATGCGTTTATATCCTGGACGTCTATTTAAGTTAGTTAAGTACCTGGCATTTCATTCCTGTTTAAAGGTGTTCGTCAGATGCCGCACAATTATTAAGGAAAAAATCTTAGAAAAAAAAACAAAATACAAAAATTGGCGTGAAAAATAATTAAATCAAACAAATCGGGAGTTGATGACATTTGCCTATATTGTCACGAAGAATATGGCATGAGCCATTTGCAAGAAGGTTGGGTACCGGCTGGAGACCAGAAAAATTTGATCATTTTCAATGTTATCGTTGTTAATTTAGATTGGGGACAATATGGTATAGTGTATACGGTTTTACCCATACCATGGTGCAAAATAGGAAAAAGTAAAGGTTTCGTTTTATTGTTAATTTAAGTACTAAGATAGAATTTTTAAATTTTATTACAGTTATTTTTTGTTCATTATGAAAGCATTTACTAATAGAGTTTTGATTACACAGTTTGTTTTACAAATTACAAAGTTATTGTAATTCGAACCTTAAGTATATACGGTTTTGTACGGGTTTCTCCTAAATGGGATGAAAATAACATGAAAGAAGTAATTGTTTGTGTTATAAAAGGTGAATTAACAATAAGATTAGTTGCTGAAAGATAAAACACGCCACGTAGTCTTCTGCAAAATCGTATAAAAGCATTAAAGAGCGGTCAAGAAATAATTCTTAAACCAAAATTCGGTCTATTTGAATCGTCTTTTAATGAAGAATTTTCATGGCACATTTACAACCACGTCAAAAATCTAGACAATCGCCTAATGCCATTGACTAGAGCAGAGTTTTTAAAACTAGCTTTTGATTTGGCCGAACGTCTAAATATTCCTCATTGAGTTAAAAAGAAAAAATAATGGCGGGAAAAGACTTTTTCTCTTCCTTTAAGGAAAGAGAAAAAAACCCCACAACTTGTACTCAGAACTACGGAATCAACTAGCATCATTTGTGCAGTTGACCACGGGTGTGCCTGATATACATTCCTGATACAGTCCACTAAATATTTGCATCTTTAAAAGGCTTGACTGGATTCGTTAACCAGTTCGAAGTCGGCGTCATCCTATCGTCGCGAAACAACCGTCGACGTTGTGAAGCGATACACTCCTATTCATCGCAGTGCAAGCATACAAAACATGGCTTAGGAATCATTGTTTAGTCGTCCTAATAGATTTACGGCGTTTTCCAGGCACGGGTCTGGAAATTATTCGGTCCTTCGCAGCAGTTGTAAATTTGGGAGGCCATCGAGCACTTTAACGTTTATATAGAAGTTCGATGCTTTTCTTCTCGTGGCTCTTGTCCACATCTGTTTGTTATATTTTAACTTCTCGGGTTTTTGGTCTCTACTTTGGTATATTTTTGTTAGCGACAAAGCGCTGCCCAGACTTATTACCTGCTGCGTTTATTGCTTCGAGACACGCTACTTTCCGCGCGCGTCACTCAAGGGTGCGGACGACACTTGAGAGTAACCGTTGACTTGGGGGCGTCCTTTAGTTCGTTCTTTGTTTAATAGTTTGCCAATCGCGTATAGTCAACCACCTCCCTTGTCGAAGTCGAAATTGTAATAACCAATCCGCGTGTCTCACCCCCGCCAAATGTATCCTGACCGAGGTATCTTCGAACTTTGTCTGAGACCTCGAAATCTGAATCCATTCGGCTAGCAACCAGCAACATTGAAAGCTTCCGGAAAACAAACACGACCAAATTAGTTAGTCTCCCGGTACACGGGAGTGGTCCTTCGAATTGTAATCAGTCGGCACAAACGTGCAAATTCAGCAAAACTCGAAAGATCGCAAGATCAACGCGAGTACACTAATCAATCATAATATTCAAATTTTAAAATGGCCGGCATGTTATCCGGATATAAATATCCTTGAAAATGTATGGAGAAAACATGTGAACCGAGTTTATAAAGAGAATAAAAAATATTCGACGGTTAAAAAATTAAAAGCAGCTATTGTTGGAGCGTGGAAGAAAATTGATCAAAATTTAATTGAAAACCTTATTCAGAGTTTGAAAATTCAAATTTTTTAATCAATTAATCGCAATGAATTCTATAAGTAAACTTATACTTTTGTCCAACCTACAAATAGCATTTTTCTTGAAAATAGCAATAATTCATTGTTTACGTAAAAATTGCAAAATTTGTTCTTATAGCATTGTTTTTCTTGCATTCGTACGTAATACTGCAAAAGGAAAAGAACAATAGTATTATCCATAACAATAAACTAGCTAAAAATGAAGTGAACTTATAATTTTGTCTAGAACTCTATATCTGATTTCAGTAAGCTCAGAAAGGTCATGTTCATACGATATCTGTTAAAAACATTGGTAGGGTGCAATTTACTTCTATAGCTTTTGCTGTTCTAAACTTGCTGAGTTTGACAAATTGAAGTCTCTCACCTGCTATTGTCTGTAATTCTTTAATAATTTGAGCAGGAAGTTGTGGTTCTTTTCATCTTTTGGCATGTGCATATGTTTAGTAAGCTCGTATTTGCCCTGGTGAGTGTCTCTTTCACTTTGTCAAAATCAGCTAGAGAATCTAACTGTACTCTATGTGTAAAACCCGCGGAAAAATGTGAGGGACTCGACGGAAATCGAACCGGCGACCTCTGGCTGGCAAGTCGGGACTCTGCGCGCTACGCCTACGCGCCTCCTCTATTTTTCTTAGTCCTTGCTTCTGTAATTGGGTATGAATGCCCCAATCCCACATACATATGTGTTTAGAATAATTTATTCTTTTCACGTGGAAACCTATCTGCTTAACCCTTCGACTACTGATACTCGCAGTGCTGTGCCGAAGTCATTTCTGACTCACAAATAAAAATAATAAAACAGAAAAAAATAACAACAAAAATAACAAGAAAAATGCTAAAATAACAAAAGTAACTAAATAAATCTGTGGGAGATGGAACGGGCATGCGGACAATTTCAAGCTTTGAGCCGGGCCTCTGTCCCGAAGCCTTTTAGAAACTCACGTTTTATGACACGTACCATTAGCTGTTGAGGTCGTAAACGACGTTTAGGTAAAGAAACTATTCCTTAAGGGATTAACGAATAAAGAGACATTCTCAAAAACAGCTTTCTAACTTGTATGTCATGAAACGTACTAGCAATCTGCACGCCGGATGATTTCTTCCTTTGTCCAGATTGCTAGCCGCTATGGAACAAATGCTTAACCCGGGTGAAAAATAAAACCGGCGGGTTTCTAAGAATATTCCGCGGGTGGTCCGCGGAACACAGTGGACAAGAATATACTGTTAGACAGAGAGTTCACCGTGTCAACCAGGCGAATTTTCAAAGGAATTCTGGCAGTATGGTGAAACTGAGGGGGATCGTGTTCAACAGACAGCGCGACGAATGTCTTCGTGCAAACAATAATTTCATCTGAAATCATATTACGCGCACTGCGTGTATTATGTCAAAACTTTCGCGAGTTTTCGTCATGGCGTGGAGGAAACTTGTCGACGTACCCGCTGAATCGAGATATTCATCCCAACGTAACGAAGTTTCTAAGACGCCAAACGACCCGTGTGTGTCCGCATCGCTCCTTCCTTTACTTCCTGCTGGAACACGTCCGCGAGATCGACTTTAAATTACGTTCATTACAGGTCCCCGGTGACGTTGTTTCATGCGGAGACCGTGAGCCAATGATACGACGACTACGAAGCGGAAAACCTTGGAAAAACAGACGGGACGAAATGACTAGGAACAGCTTCTGTTATCGAACGTGTGACGATTTCGTTTATCCAGTGAAATGGAGGAGATTTGCTCGTGAAAGATATTTGATTCTTGGCTGTTTGATTTAATAGCGTAGTAGTGAAGATGTTTGATTATTGGTCGGTTGGTTGGTTGCCTTCATAACATGATATTAAAGATATTTGATCAGCGACTGCATTCACGATGTGGTGTTGGGGATACTTGATTGCCGGTCGTTTGGCACGATGGTGTGGTATTGTAGATTTTTGATCGCTGGTTGTTTCGTGTAATGCTGCAGTTTTTGGTTTGATTTTTTCTAAAGATTTCACAAGTAACAGAATTCATACTTCAATTAACTCACGGCGAGTTGTTTTTATCATCTCTATTAGAAGTTGGAGTTAATTAATTTGAGATAATGAGAGTATATTATTATTTTTAAATATGTGGTACTTCTTAACACCGGTATTTCCAATTATATTTTTCATGATTTTTCAATCGCCAAACGATAATGTAATAAACTCTATTCTAAATTATTTTTAAAGTTGAACACCATGTACATATGTGTATAAAACATATTTTATTGGGTGTCATATTTCTAAACAGTTGGCTGCGTAACGTGTCTGACCACAGCCGATCCGTTTTCTCTTGCACGCTGCTTATATCTATCTCTTGTCCTCCAATCACTTAATTAATACTGCATTTTCTCCTATTTCAATTGTAGCTGTTAAACCCGGTATTTTTTTAAATTATTTTTCGTAAACATACAGATGTCTCATTTATTTAATATTTGCAAGAATATATTGCAACTTTTTCATATTCAAAGCATGTTCTTCATGATTTCATAAAGATTGTCCATCACAATGTATTAGGTTGTCCGGAAATAAATTACGGTTTTCGGTTATGTCATATTAAGGGCTTTTCTATACTATATATTTTAAATTTATGTTTATTAAGTAATATACCATTTGAACGCGTAGACGTCGTTCTATCATATAAGCGATGCACTTTTGTTTTTCACCGTCATTTGTTCTGAGTATAGCTTAAAAATGTAACAATGAACAAGAAGCAAATTCGTACCATATTTTTATATGAATTTAAATTAGGACGTAAAGCCGCGGAAACTGCCCGCAATATCAATCATGTATTCGGTGAAAGCACAACTAATGATTATAATGGATAATAATGGATAAAAAGTTATTTGTTAAACAACCAAGTTTGGTAAATCGTAAGGGACCAATACGTATCACAATTCACGATTCGAAAGATACATGAATTGGGTTATGAAACATTAAAACACCCTCCTTATTCCCCCGACTTGTCCCCTAGAGATTACCATTTTTTTAAACATTTGGATAACTTTTTGCGAGAAAAAATCTTCCGCAATAAAGAGGATGCTGTAAATACCTTCGTGGAATTTATTAATTCTACAACTCCTGATTTTTATTGTAACGGAATAGGAACTCTTGTAAAACGTTGGAAAAAGTGTATAGAATCTAATGGAAATTATTTCGATTAAATAAATTCATTCTAAACAAAACTACACGTCTTTAAATCTCATGTACAGAAACCACAATTTATTTCCGGACAACCTAATATGTAAGGACATGTACAAATCATCTGAACTTTGAAATTTTTACATTCGACAGAGAATTCTATCCTGAAATGTTTCAAACTAATCAAACAATACCTACTTACTATGTCTCTGAAAAAACTGGAAGAACTAAAAATTCCAACACCCGAGAAATATTTTTCACAACACTAAGTTTCTTCTAAAATCTTGCATTATCGTCAAAATAGGTTCGGATTTTGCGCTATCACAGCATACCAGTCCTTTCTACTGATTGTGAGTGACATATGTAACTCTAAATCCAATTTCTATCACGTTTCCCTTATAACCCAAACAATTTTCAGTTAAAACTCTGTGTTTTGACAGCGCTGCTTGAATTTTCGTTGTTCAGTCATTAAATCACCCCATAGAACGAACTTATTTTGTTATTTCTAATACGTAACAAAATTCCATGTTAACACTTTCGTGACCAATGAGACGCATAATGTCCCACTGGAATATATTAACAAAAATTGATCTCAATTCAATCATCATAGACGCGATGATTGCTAAATAAATAAAAAATTCTTAAAAAAATAATAGTTTGGTCATGAGAGGATTAACTCACTTATACTTTTGACCCTTAAAATTTTAAATAAACTTATATATAAAAATTTGAAGTAACTAAACTCAGTGGATTTTTGTTTTTATAAGATATCGACTTTCAAATGAAAGTGCAAAATGATTCAGGTGTTAAAGGGTTAAACGAGGAAAGGGACACGCGTAGATCCTTAACAATCGAGTTTCGAAGACACCGTGTAGAACGAGGTTGCGGCCAGGCGTTTTCTCTCATTGAAAGTTTATCTCGGAACCAGTGGTCTAACAGGCGAAAGGCAGATTGCAAATTACTAGGCTCTAGACTAAATGAATCTACGGAGCTGTCTCGACCCCCGTCCACCCGGTTGTTCGACTAACTCGGTTTCTTTGACACGATTATTTCTTAATTTATCCTTTATCTCTGCCACACGCACAACGACAATCTGACACAGCGAGTGAAACGGAAAATCGATTAATGAAACATCAGGTAATTTACGAAACGGTAGTTTATGAATTAACCTACACTACAAAGATTCTTTTCAGTATTCTCTGTTCTCAATTATTTTGTTTTTTATTGGTGATATTCCATTTTATTTTTTTAATAAAACAGTGAAATTTTTCGTATTTACATTTCGGAATTGCTTTCTGGATAGCAAATCACAAGAAATGCAGGTTTATGACTAATTTCGTGTTTGTGTTTAAGTTACTGAATTAAGTAGTGTAATTTATGATCGTTTCGTAAGTGCTGAACATTTCTTGTTATTAAGTAGTGTAATTTATGATCGTTTTGTAAGTGCTGTATATACCTAATCTAACCTCTCGGTCTGCGGAGAAACCCGGTCCCAACGCCTGACTCCCCCACGCGCTAAGGGCTGGGTCAGGTAAGGACCCAGCCACGTGCTCGCGCGACGCGGTCCTTGCCGGGTAGAAACCCCCAACTTGCGCCAGGGTCTCCCGAAGGCAAGAGAGGGGCGTCGAGGCCGGCATATAAGGACGCGTTAGGAGCACTGCGGGCAGAATTATAAGAATTGTGAGAATCGTGAGAATTGTAGAGATTGTAGGAGAATAAATTGAACTGCGTAGTCAACGACGAAATAAATATAGTTTTTGAAATTATCGGGACGAAGCATTGTTTAAACTGAAAACCCCTTACATATCTATACGTATAGTATTCCTATTAATCGTAAATGTTATTCATAATTTTTATATTATAAGATTTAATGTTATCTATACATTCTTTTTCATTGTCCCCAAGTTCCTGTGCAACTATTTTTTAACCCTCGTGCACTGTTCAAATATAATAATTGTTACGCTGGTATTGCTCGGGTCAAATTGACCCGTACAGGAAAAGTATGGTAATATCTAAATAAATCCAATTTCTATGCATATCAGATGATTTATTAGAAATATTGAACGCATAATTATATAAAAATGACATATTATTCCTATATAAAAAATAAATAATTCTTTTATATAATTGCTTTGCTTGCTGTGCTTTTGTACTCACAGGTAGTTAATGCCTAAATTCGGTTTCGGGTGAAATTGACCCGAACAGTACCAACGTACTAAAAATGATTATCTCGTACAAAAAAGAACTAAACACATTTTTCTTTGTTTGGCATATTCTTCTAGTAGTATTGAACAAAGTCACTAAATTTCATATAAGTCAGGTATTTTCTCAAATAGTTATTTAATGCCAAAGTTCGACTTCAAGTCAAAATGACCCGAATATTTTTCGAATAAAATGCAGAACTTCGACTTATTTACATTAGAACGAATATTCTTCGATTCAACGAATTCTCAAACATTGTGACTAAAATTGAACAAAAATCTACCAATGTTTGCCTTCTGAAAAAAATAGACTTCGCCCCAAAAAAGAAGTAAACGAATCACATGTAACGTAGTAATTACATCAATGACAAGTAACAAGGATAATTACGTCGTCGAGATTCGCAAATGGACGAACGAGAAGAATAAGTCTCGACCAGTAGTCGACAAGGTAAAATGTAAAACCCGAAAGGGAAGTTGCGTAGATTATCGCAACGTGCAGGTATATCGTCGAACAATAGACAATGACTACTGAGAGCGATTCATTAGTTGGCTGGCGGGTCGCTTAGAAAAAGCATGTAACACTGCCTTTTCGCGCGCGGTTTCCATCTAAAGAAAACGTAAGAAAACGAGTCGTGCATGCATGAGACTATTTCCTCTTGCTTATTTTCTGTCGAACGACAATTTTTTCATTCTTTCATTTATGTACAATATACCATATCGTAGGTTTATTAAAAAAATGACATAACTAGCAAAAGTAAATTTTTTATGTAATCCATTTGAAATTTTTTGTTGTAGAAAATTATTAATTACTCAAACAATTAACAAAGAGCAAATTAATTTGTTTTCCTTTTACAATTAATATCTACCATAATAGTCTTTGGGTTTTGAGGATCTCTAATAAGATATTGTTTACGTATATTGCTTACTACGAAAGAAAGGGTTGAAACAGCCCTATTTTCAATGTGACACTGTTCTTATTAAAGAGTAAAATTTTAATTTTAATTTTAGAAAAATCTTTTAGATAAAAACAGTCACTCTTCCAGCAAATCGACGATATGTACACTCTAACAGTTAACAATATATTAAAAAAAACTACTTACAGAAGTTTAGTTGTGTTAAGTGGACATCGACGAGAACCATTTTGAAAATGGTTTGTTTTTCATAGTGAAGCCAAGGTTAACTTGAGTTATTTAAATGGCACTATATAATTTTTTCCATTATATTGTAGGCGACATTAAGACGAACTCAAAGAGTGCAAAATGTGACGTACTTATTCATACAATATTAAGTTTACAGCAATGGAAGTAGTAGCACTTGTTCATTAGGGAAAAGTACAGGTACATACTACTATTTCTACTACTGTAACTCTAGCATTGTGTGAATAAAGGTGTAAATATGATGGGAAAAAAAAATTATATGGCTTCATTTAAAAAACTTAAGGTAACCTTGACTTCATTATGAAAAGAGTATTTTCGAAATGTTTGTTATCGTTCTATGTTGCCCACTTAACAACACGGACAAATCTCTATTAATAATTTTTTTTATAACATTATCACAAATAGCTGAGAAATTGCGCGGACCGTTAGAGTGAACACCTTTTGTGCGTGCGTGTGTGTAATTTTTCTTTTTCTTTTCATGTGAATAGTCGTTTATGGATGAAAAAGGAAAGCGAAACGGAGACATTCTTTCTTGCATGTGAAATTCACCTTTCTAGCTTTCTTTGTTGAGGTTGGAAGAATTCTGCGATTTATTAAATGGAGTCCTATTATTTAGGTTAACAAGTTTAATTAAGTTTATGTATTAAGTAATGTATGCCTGTTCATTTTAATTCCAGACTTATTAAATATTTATGAAATTTGTGATTTCGCGATAAATACGCACAATGAAATAAAAGATTTAATGATCATTTTTAATAGTGGCTTTTTCACTGTTCATACAGACCGAAATGCTATTGAAAATTATCGATAAATAATTTATTCACCCGTTATTACCCCTCTCTATTTTAATATTCAGATTTCTATCGTGTATAGCTTTCAAGTACTTTAAACATCTTTGCATTATTTATGAAGGCAAAATCAAGATGAAAATACTGAACTGCTCGAAGCATCGATGGAAATGCACCCTTAGGGTTATGGCTCGCTACGAACTATGAACTTTGGTATGTAACTTGGGCTGTAGGTAATTACAGGCAAGTGAGTGTAAGTAATTAAAGATTAGCTTTCCAAGTGTTATAGACCAGCGACGAGCGCTTACGAGGGCGAATCGATGATTGAAAGAATAAATTGAGAATTTAACAAACTTACATAATTACGTGGGAGCGAACGAAGTTAATTCGCGAGGTGAAGCCGCTGATAAGCAGCCACTTATGTCTATACATATAAGTACTTTTTATGTATCGTAGGTGGTTTGTTAGGTTGACATCTTACCTAAAACAGAAATAATGAAAAAATTATTAGTAAAATTCAATTATTGTTTTAATAATTTATACTTCATTTCTGAACATTTGTTCTGTTCCGTCGCGCAGGTACGGAACGCATGGGGTCTTCGTTGACCGGGTTTATGGCACGCTCGCACGAGAAGGTTATTTTTCAGAACAAAGACGCTTCGTAGCTCCTCGAAAAAATAAGTAATTTCTTACAGAACAATGCCTTTAGAATTTCGACTTTTCCGCGTCCTCGATAACCGAAGACGTGTCATAAACCAGGTATTAATGAAGGGTCAATCCACACGCGCGTATAACGGCACTATCGGCCGAGGTTTGACCTGGCGGGAATTTCCGACGCGTCACCAAAGAACAGCGAAGATTCCACGTACCCGCAGGTAGAGCCTGTTAGTGCTCGTGGTTGTGGCGATAAACTTTCGAGCTTTGTGGATGTTTGCACGATGCTGTGCCGTCTAGATCCTGGTTCGAAGGACCACCCAAATGATTGGGACTTGTAAAAAACTGATCTATGTCTGACGCGTGATGTGAGCGACTCCAGAAAAATTCGGGAACCGAGCGAGAAATTCAGAAAAGGTTCTATCCAGCGAACATTAGATCTCCAGCCGTATCTCCAGCCGTTCGAGGAGACACAACACATTCGCAAAGATTCTCTCGTGTGAACAAGACACTCTCTCCAGCCGTTCGAGGAGACACAAGTACAATTCGAGTCGCGATCGAATACTCGAATTTTCAAACAAGTCGTTAATCGTTTCGTGACGCACTGTACGTTTTGCTACGTATCAGCAAAACAAATTTGAACTAGTTACCCAAGATTAATTTGGCGGGTAACAGTCGCGACCGCGAGCTTCCTTTTGAACGTCGCAAAAGAACGCGACGCGACAGTTCCATTAAAATTGTAATTTCGAATTAATGATGAAGATTAAATGGAATATCGAAATGAAAGGGAAATTGATAATTTTTAGAGCCCAAAGAAGATTTTAATTCATAAAATGTATGGTATCAAATTATAACTTCTTTTACGTAAACGGTATACTTTTAAATTTTATACTACATTATATACTCTTTTATGTAAACATAAAATTACATGTAGAACATTTTCCTTTCATTATCGGTAATTTTGATAAGAAATCCATTAAGTCTTTCTAGAAGTCTAATTAATCATTGAATGTTCTCAATTCTCTCATTCGACATGTACTCCATTCCGACACTTTATATAATTGCAAAGACATTATCGTTTAACTATATTAAGCCATTATCAGTTATATAATACAACTCAGTAGCTATTTCCACAAACAATCCAATCTACCATTTTCCATCATACATATCTTCATCCTGCTATCTATATACTTCATCAAACAGTAATCCAAAAATCAGCAAAAGAGAAATTCGCAATTTTCTATAAAAAATGTGCTGTGAATAATAAAATTCTGGTGAAAGAAAAAAACGAACTGAATGTGTCGATATGATTATAATGATACCAATTGAGGAGTGTTACGGATCGCAATATGACCGTCGCGAAACCGATCGTTGTCCCTCTTTTCGAGTCACACCACTCAAGGAATTTATACGGGATACGGAACTTAGGTACTGCACGGGAAATGTTGAGAAATAATGCACAAAAGAATTAATAATTTTAATATTATATGTATTTTGTGCGAGAATGTAATTGTGTTCACTGTTCAAAAGTTGGCGTGTATCTGCCCGTGTCGCTGGAAAGACTGTCTTTTATTAGTTCGTGCTATTTTCCTATTGATGTAAGAATGTATGTGGAGATAGGTGTTTTCGTGATTGGTGTAGGTGTTGGTGTGGCTATGGGTGTGGTTTGTAAGACGATGGAGAGAAGGTTTGGGTTTTCCTTATGTCATAAATTGTCAAAGGATTCCTGGAAATGGATTGCCGGGGCAGATGTTAAAAATAACAATATTTGCAACTTCTCGACCATGCAGTGATCGGCTGTTCAGAAATCCTAGGTTAGGAATATTGTTTTATGGAGGGTTGTGCTCGGATACGTAACTTTCGTCGGTCTCCTTCATGAGCGATGTCTGTTACGCATGTGACAGGGGCTTATGCTTGAATTTATTTTTCACGTACATAGACTTGTTTGAGAAAATTCTGGTTAGCTTAAAATGTCTAGGAAATGTAGCTTGTTTCTAGTAATAAAAATGTTTTTCTTCTTTTTGGATATTTTTAACTGTACCCACTCTCTTAGGTTGCTTGAAACACAGAAATTCCTGTAAAAAAAAGCCTACGAAACGCGTTTATCTCAGGGCAAGTGATGGTGTTTGCGCGATTCCGCCTAGTCATGGGGAGAAAAGGAGAAACGTCGAATTTAAAAGGCTTCTGTGGCGCACGTGACTGGTCAGACGGTGTCGGAGTTAACATTATTTCGAGAAACGTATGGTCCGCTGTTGCTTGGTCTGGCTGCTTGTTTTTATCGTTTCGAGGCATCGTCCTTTATGCCGTGCCTAGCACAGACCCAGCAGACCCTGCTTAAGACCAAAGTCACGTGCCGGTGATACGGACAAGTGCGTATTGGCCCGGAACAACCGAAACTGATGATCGAGGAGTGGACGCCTCCTATCTGCACCTGAATGTCTAACTTCATTTTCGAATATCTTGGCGAACATGGACCCAGACACCCCCCTCTCTTTTAATCTGTCCTTCTAATTTTCCGGATGGAAGGGATTTTTTTTAGAGTATTTTGAAGCGTTAATGCTTGACCACCAGTGAGGCATAGTGAAAAAGAAATAAAAAAAATACGGGAAAAAATTGAAATTGTAAAAATTGCGGAATCGGATTTTTTCATGCATTTTATATATAAAGACTCATTGTTTGGAAATTTGGTCGAATGACACAAGAAGTGGATGGCGACTACAGAGTACAGAATCGTTGTTACTAAAGATATCAATGGTGAAGTTTTTCAGACTGAAAGTATGGATTGCAGAATTTTCGTCATTAAGAATAAGAAATCTTGGATTCTTTTTATTAATAGTAATAAGAAAAAATGGGCTGGTGGAATTTTCGTTATTAAGAATATGGAATGTGGTACGTTTGTTATAAAAACTATATAATAAAATGTGGAATCTTTATTGTTAAAAATATAGAATGCGAAACTCTGGTTAATAAAAGCACGAAGTATCTATCGAATATAGCATTTTTGAGTTAGTTTAAGACTGCATTCGGATTAAAAAGAGATTTGAAAGACTTGAAACTATTTACACCTTCAGAATAAGTAGTACTTAGGTTAAAAAGAACTTTGCAACATTGTTAATGAAATCTCAACTTTTAATATTCAGTATCACAAGAACAATCTTGTCTACTTAAAATTCAATTAGTACAAAAAGTTTATAATATGGAAGACTGCCATAATACTTTACAATTAGCTACAAAGAGCGTAACGAATTAATCCAATAATCACTTTAAGCAAAGAGGAAAAAAATGTATCCTTACTTTCTGAGAAGAGGAATTCTTTTATGCAATTAAAAAGTTTGCTACCCATTATTCATTCATTTTGCAGGTTATTTTGCATCGGATAATAGAAGAATTATCAACTGAATATTAAGTAGAGATACTTAAGTTTCACAGACAAATTTTAATACAAAATAATTCACACTGTTAACATTCTGAATTAAAATTCGTTTCATTTCAAACATTTTTTCACCTTTTCCCGCTATTTCAATCTTTACGAGCAGTATTGCGCGTCACAGCGTCGGCGGGTAATTTTTCGCGACAATTAAATGACGCCTTTTCGTAATTGTCACGAGACAAGTGAAGTCTTTCAAACATGAATAACTGTATTGTACGTTTGATGTCCCCGCTGGACAACGTTTCGTCGGTGATTAATGGACTCGTCTACGAATCCCCGGCCAAACGGTTAAGTGAGTCACCTCACGAAAGAGACAGTCTTCCCCTCTGATGATCCTTAATCGGTGAAGAGGGGGTTTTTCTAAGTTCCGCCACATTCAACACCTACATGTGTGACAGTTGACAGTGATTTCTGCCCTAACACCTGCTGGTATGGGTGTACGCCCAGGTACGGCAGAGCTTGCCTCGGCGAGAAAATGGCTCATTCGACACTCACTACATGTTCGATGTCAATATGAATGTACCCTGGTTTTTAGACTAAATATATTTTACAAGTATAACTATATGGGTATTCTACAAAAATGTGAACAGTACGAAAGCTGTTGTGCATCTGCTCGTCAAATTCTTATTGGTTGGATATTTAGTGAAGGGTGGATACAACTGAATTCTAATTGATTATTGTAGGTGTGACTTTTGTATAGCAACAGGTAAAACAGAGTGGAAGGTGGAAAAGTATAAATGTGTTTTTCCGTTGTTTAAATTCTCCGAAGTATTTTATAAACTGAAGTATATACATACACTACCGGCCAAAAGTTTGGAATCACTACGTAAATTAAGAGAAACATTTCTAAGAAAAATTGAACTCCTACAAAGTAATTAAGGAAGTTTTATTTGTCGAAATACTTATAAGTAGAATATTTTACATTTTATGTTATTTTTTGTACAAAGAAATAGATATTTCTCTTTAAATTGCCTTTTCATCAAAAAAACCGCCCTTACTTCTAGTGACAGCCTGACATATTCTGGGCATCCTGGCAATTAGTTTTTCGAGTATTTCTAACTTAAAATTTTTCCATGCTTCTTGTAGTAGTTGCCAAAGGTGTCGTTTCGATGTTGGACAGTGCAACCGGATATTCCGATCGAGCTCTTCCCACAAAAATTCTATCGGATTCAAATCCGGTGATTGTGCTGGCCATGTCATATTCCTCAAGACCCGCTCTGTTTGTTTTTGCAATAAGAACCCTTTACATAATTTCGACGAGTGCTTAGGGTCGTTATCTTGCTGCATAATAAAATTTCTACCTATTAACCACCATAACTGAACCACCACTATGTTTAACAGTAGGTACAATACACTCTGGCAACATTTTTTCTTGTACAGATCGGCGAACAAATATCCTTCGGTGCGATCCAAATATTTCGAACTTGGATTCGTCAGTCCAAAGAACCTTACCCCAGTCTGTAGGTGTCCAATTTTTGTGACTTTCTGCACAATCCAACAGCATTTTACGATTTTTCGACGAAGGTAATGGTATCCTGACTGCTATACGGCCATTGAAACCTGCAGCTTTTAGTCGCCTTTTCACCGTGGTCAGAAATATTGGATTCGGTCTACTATCATTAAGTCCTACACGAATTTCCGAGTCGTTAGTCGTCTGTTTCGTTTGAAAATAATATTTATTCTTACATCTTCAGCTCTCGACGTGATTTTGGGTCTTCCTGACCGTGGTTTGTCTTTCAAACTACCGGTATCCGCAAAACGTTTTACTGTACCCTGCACGCCCTTGTATGATACTTTCAATTTCCTTGCAATATTCCGCAAAGAATAACCTTCCTTTCTAAGTGTGATAATTGCACTTCGAGTTTCAATACTAATTTCTATTCTTTTTGCCATTTTAAAATATTAATGTAAAATTTTAGCTGCTGATCACGTTTCAACGCCTTCGTTCACGAGAATGGTGGCAATGTATAACAAATGTCCGATTTATACATTTTCTCGGCCCCCGGACCAGCCAATTGGAATCTAATATTGTAACATTCGACGCTTATTGGTAAACAAAAGAATCGCAAATTCCTATATAAGGCGAAAACAAAGTACCTTTCCCGGCAGTAGAAAAGTTCATTCCGAGCGTTGCCTTAAACTGAGTGTATGAATTATATAATAGTATTATGGACATAAGAAAATGCTGAAATCTCTTAAAGTATAATTCAACTTGTTAACATCTGATATATTAACGATGGATCATTCCAAAATTTACCGGTATATTCGATTTTGATAGAAATCGGCAAGTGATTCCAAACTTTTGGCCGGTAGTGTATACATATGTTAGAACGCTTGAGGGTTTAGATCGTACATTTTGTCTTAAAATCTAAGGGTTCGAGTGACTCGACCAGCGCACGCCATGTCTCGCTGTGTGGGCTTTCGCGTAAGACTGACATAAAAAAAACCTCTGGCTGTGACGCACATTCGTCTAAAGAATATATTGTACAGGACGGAGCAAGCAGATTTTGAGCATTAACTATTTACGGTTTTCGCTCTGTCATTTTTCGAAATGAGAACCATCGAAACTCAGGTTCGTAAAATCGCGCGTTGATATCAAATCAGTACGGCAGATGTTAATGCTGTTTGATAACTTTTGTCGGACGGCGTGTATTATCGTAAACTACATTTAGCGACGTTTGAAAATTATTCTCATATGGTTTTCGCAGTAAATTGCAGCAAATGAAATGTGCGTGGTGTGAAAGGTGCTTTCAGAGAATCTCGACGAACTATTTAACCCGTTTTGCGCAAAATTGGTAGTTAATGACGTTTGGCAGCGCTGCGACAAATTCGCCCCGTAAATACTCGCAAACGAACGGGGTTATTCTTGTGAAAAAGTGTCGCGCGATATTTTCATCTTTGTAAAGACTTTTAAATTAACGTTCCCAAGTTTAACGCGCCGTCACGTGATCATCGAAAAATGTCTTCAGTGTGCGCAACAAACTTTTATTTTTAGTAAGAAGGTTAACCATGTCTCATTATATTAAAACTATTGTTACCATACGCTGGCTCCTGCACGACTATGCAAGTTTTGTAGGAAATATTTTTATAAAATTTTAACCATAAGAAAGATATAAAGCTTCATTGAAAATTTCGCAGAAGTAAACATAACATAAATATCAATTAAAAGAAAGTTCTAATTGATTACCAAAATTATGTAAAAAAGATATAGTAAAACATGAAAAAATATAGGGGGATAATAGACTGTTAACAAGTGTTGAACTATTAACACTTGTATGGAGGATTTGTACATGTACCTACACAGTGTGTCCGGTTTATCTCGACCCGCTCAAATATCTCGAAAAATATGAATGGCACGAAAAACTGTTTCAGACAAAAATTGGACGATATCGAGGGAGACGTACTATGCATAGACGAGTGTTGGCACTCTAGCTACAAGCTAAAACAGCACAGGGGACAGGGGAATCATTTGCTCAACCACCAATTTAAGTGGCTGTAGTGTAACAGCGACACTTCTACTCACATACATTGTCATTATTGGCTGACAATGAGTCGATTATATCTTCCCATGGTGTGCATTGGACAACGCTAATATCGGCGGCATGGCATGTCGAATTTCAAAGTTCATATCTTGATAGCGGATGGAGCGAAAGACACGAGTTTGTAGTGTTCTGGAAACGTCTCAATGTCAGCCATAAGAATATGTAATAAAAAATACAGGATCCCATTTAAAAATTTTAATATGACCTTTACGTTTCAAGGTCGTCGCAAGGTCAAATACACAGTAGTATAGTGTTTCGTATCATTCACATTTTTCGAGATATTTTAGAAGGTCGAGATAAACCGGACACACTGTATATGTATATTCATATTGTTATCAATTAAGTTATCATATATTGTGTTATCAATTCTGTAGTATATGCAAGTCCGAACGATTTTTTGAAGCACCCTGTACAAAAAATACACAATAAATATGCGAAAATCAGAAATTATATTAATAAAATTAGCAGAAAAGAATGTGTTTAAGAAATTAAAAATTATGGAAAAAAAGTCTTAGCGACGATTGTAGAGGCGCTTTAATCAAAGGAAACGGTTATCGATTAATATAAAACACTTTAATTAGTCGGCTTTAATTGATCTATTAAATAACACCTATCGGAGCGAGCCGTCTAAAAGAAGTTCATACAATCACCAGCTGTAAATTAACGTGTTCTCGTCGTGTAATAATAATAATAATAATAGCCATGAATTTACTTTTCAGTCTTCTTAATTATCCTCAAGAGCGCTCTTTTGCCTAGACTTCGCGGATGTAGGATACTTAAAAAGCGCGTTTATAACTTGACTCGATTTGTTTTCACTCAATCCTCGCCACACTTTCTCTGCGATAAAATAAATTAAACGAACCAGTAAAAGCCCTACAATTGTAAGAAGTAAATTATCATCTTTCTTTAAAAGGAAAACATTCGTTAATTCATACACTTCCACCACTAAAAATACCAAACAATTCCAAGTTTAATTGACTGCAAATGCTGATTCCATCTAGAGTTAGTCTTTTGTATAATATTATCATTATAAATAATTATGAAATGAATAAATAAAACACATTTCCAACGAGCAAACTTCAATTCTTCTAAAAGTAAAATTTATTTATTTATTAACTTCAATATTTTTAACGTCAAAAATATCAAATAGTGTCAAATTTTATTGGTTACAAATACTAAACCTATTTACTACAAAATATCATTATTATTAAATATCTAAAATTCCTACAATTTTATAAGCAAAGTCCAATTCATGCATAAATAAAACATTCAAATAATTCCAAATTCAATCATCCTGATTATCTTTTATCCTGATTTACATATTTCACAATATTATTACTATTATCTCCATCAACTTAATTATGATTCATCTCCCTTTACAACGATCCTAACGATGTCTCATTTATCACGCCATAACCGTCGATACAGACGGTTAAATAAATGACTCACAATACTAATCACTCTTCTAAAGATCTACTCCTTCATCTCGACGATCAACGACAAAATAGGGCGTATCGCGTTTAACTTGTATAGCAAGTGCGACGACGAAACAGCGTTACGAAATTAGGTAATGCACGTTCGGACGAGTCGACCTTTAGTTAGTAAGAGAATTGTAATTCTGCAACTGGAAGTTCCAACTAACCAAGTCGCGAAGCATCGAGTTTGCGTGAGCATGTAGGCGTTTGGCGCCCCAAGAGTTCGGAATACGAAGGGTATTATCGTGCGACACTCGAACTCGATAATTGGCTACTAACAACGCAATGTATTAGTTTCTGTATTTAGGCGGTTATACGTACAAATTCTGATAACGAACGTTAATTCAATTTCCAGTTATAGTTTGCTCACTGAGCCGGCCAACGACGAAAATACATCCGAGATGAAAAGTTGCGATTCAGGGACTGAGATCAAGTGTCGGGGGAATGAGGGCAATTGATCGAAAACCAAAAGATTCGATTTTTTTCGTATTGTCTGATTTGCATGGTTATTTGTGTCTTTTGAGAGAATATTTTCTTTGTTTTTCAAAAATTAATTTAACGGATTGATTTGTGTAAAATGGCACTTTTGTTACTGTAGTTTTTACATACATAGGTTCTTAAAAGAAAATTTCTTAAATTAGGGTAAAAGTACGTTGAATTTTATAAGATTTGTTTTATTAAGTATTTATGTAAGAAATTTTCTGCTTTATTTCTTCTTTAATTTTACCATGAATTATTAGGAATGTTTTGCAGTGTGAAATGGAGTTAATAAGCTTACAGTTAGTATACTTTTGGACTATTTTGTTCATTTATACTGGTTTGATAACTCCTATTTGAAATCATATATGCATATTTGCTAAAAGTTATGACAAAATGTCATAAATTACAGTCGATAAAATGTAAGGGGAAAATCAGACACAGCATAAGAGGAATCAGATCGTTTATAATCAGACAAGTTTTCAAACCAATATCTGTGAACACATATATTTTAATCTTTTACATTGAATAATTTAATACGTATTATACAAATTGTTGTACACGTTAAATATTTAATATGTGCAATATTGAAAATACAGTAAAGCTTCTCATAGTGTCCACCAGTTCGAAACCTTAACAGGACAGTTTGGTAGAGGAGACACTGTTTTCGAGTCTCGTAGCCCGTCTTTGTAGTAGTTTGCTGAACGAAGATAAGGGCAACGAATAAAAGAGAAGGATGAAACGAGAGTCGAGGCAATTAAGCGATTTAAACACCAGCATTTCTATTTTCAACTTTTTCTGTATGAAAAAGTAAATAACATATTGATGAGATTGTTCTGATCAAAATGAGACCAGACACGATATAATTTGAACAACATTTACTTATTAATACTTATTGAGTGATTAATTTCATTTCGTGTTTTGAATGAATTGCAAAAACGGATTGTTGGAAAATACATGAAATATCTGAACACATTGTCCGTCGAATGTGGAAGGAGAGACGCCATTTGGTGGACTGTGTGGGGAAAAGGGTTACATTTGAGTAATTTATCAAAAGCTTGTAGCGAAGATATAATTATATTATATATATATCAAAAAGTAAAATTAAAAAAGTTATATTATTCTATTATGAACTGTCGAGCCGTGAAATCTCGTAAAAGAAACCGGGTCGCGTAGCGTTACACGCTTGACTGACTGCGAGCAAGATAACGTAGCGCAGGAAAAACGCAGGCCTAGGTGTAGGAATATCTGTATGGACACTGTGAGAATCCAAACTGGTGGACATTGTGGGAGAAATTACTGTACTTAAATTATTTCTAAAGAAGTTTAAATTCTCGCAATAAACTAATCTTTTCATCTAACATGAAAGAGTACTTTAAAGATCCTCTTAAAACTTAATATTAATATTAATCGATTCGATATTCAGTTTGTGCAAGAATGTTTGTTGTGAAGATTTAAATCGCGAAATCTCGATAAAAAATTAGGTGCTAATTTTGAGCAGATATCATTAAATTTGTTAACATCCCAATTTAATTTCATTTTAGTATCTAATATCTTTTCGACCAAAGTAAAACGAATTATTATATTTTATAACCATTACGTATTGCAGAATGTCAGCATAGGAAATAAAATTAAGGAAATAAAGAACGAGGACTGGTTTCGTCTTCGAAAATTTGAAAATAAAAACAAAAAATAGTAGGTAACGTGATGCTGACCTCTTTAATCAAGGTATATTATTGCAACATCCAAATGATCAAAATACGATGTAATACAGGTCCTTGAGAGTTATGTGCCAACATATCTTTCAACTTTTCCACACTTCTTTGTGCGAGTGTAATTAATTTGGATACTGAATGATTTTGCACGACCGTGGGCAACTTTTAACCCTTTTTTTTTCTCAGATGAAATGAACCATTATGAAATCTCGTTTGCAGTTAGGCTAAAAGATTTATGCGAGTGAATTACACATTAAATGGTACTTTGTACAGTAATTCATTTTTAAAAACTGTTATCATCCATTAATTAACGAGTTATTGGGTCGGGTGTAATAACAATGATGAATCGAGATGATAAAATCGCTCGATGGGTCAAGATTCTTCAAGAAATCTTTGGAAACTGATGTAATTCTTTTAAGCCTATTGAGTATAAAGCATTTCGTTGCAAGTTGCAACGAAAAATTAAATTTAGAAAACACTGATAATGTAATACACAAGTAATTGTTATTCCACAAAGGTTATAGTTTTTTCAATAAATTTTGAGCTGGTATAAGTACTGATATTAGATCAGTGGCATCTTCTATAATAATATCTTTATGGTATATTAAGTTTTGATAAGCTTTATAGCTTATTAATATAAAAACAATTTGTGTATAAATATTCTTGAAAGATTGCTAGTATACTACAAATGGTATGACGAGTTTTAATCAAGATAGAAATCTAAAATAGAGTAATTAAGTTGTAGGTGTAATTTCAATAAAAACTAGTCTCATTTCAACCAAATTATACTTTCAGAAGATGGAAAAATGCATTGAGAACGTAGAAAGTAGTGCACTGATTCTATCTAACTCCAAGTATTGATTAATTAAGGAAAAGGATAACCTTTCACTTCTGACAAAGAGAAAGGATTCAAGAAACTTTTTATCCTGTAAAAAAATCAACGATAGAGAAACCATTAATGATATGAATTAATATCTGAAATAAGAATTTTCTACGTAAAGTATTTTTAATTTTGTATCTACTGTATTAAGTACAATCATTATCAGTTACTACGAATAACATGCAAGAGATTAATGCTCCAATTTTATACAAATATGTTCTGATTCCTTTAATATTCTATTTATGTACTGGTCATTATGACTGAAGCTTAAATCATAATTAAATATCACAGATTTTTTTATTAAACTTTAACAAAATTCTAACAATTTTTAGCTTCTTAGTAATAATATTTTTCCTACAGTATTAAAAAACTAGCCTCAATGTTTGGCATAAAAATAAAAACATAAGGTAAACGTATCACGCGCATATCTAGTACATTCAAAAGATGAATACTTCAATTGTATTCCCTCAATATTCTATTCATTTAGTGAATACTGTTAAGGATACTTAAGTTTAGATCAGGTTTACGATACGGACGCGACTCTGCTATTTTTAAGATTAAGGTTTGAATACGCGTTTAATGTTTCGTTCGTTAGTTATTCCTTATTGTCAGGAGGGCTCCAAACCTCTCATAAAAGCGGAGAATTTGGAGTTTCTTGGTGCATCTCAATAGCAATTGACGTATCATAAACCCGCGCGAGCTGAGGCATATGCTCACGAGCGAGCGGTACCGTTACCCTGGGTTTTTCCCATAAGCTCAGGTGACGCGTACCTCACCCAGAACACCCCTTCCCTAAGGGTGAGCGGTTGGCCGTCGGGCGGTGTGACCAAGGCCCTAACTTGATTGGGAGTTTTGGCCTCCCACCCAAATCTCACCCCCGTCAAGGGACCCAAATGGACGGACAAAAACCATATAAAAGGACTGGACAGGGATAGAAAAAGGAAGACATTGTTGTAAGAACACATTAGTGAAACATAGAATCTGAACTCTGGTACGAACGATTACACGAAAGGAAGACATTGTTGTAAGAACACATTAATGAAACATAGAATCTGAACTCTGGTACGAACGATTACACGAATTTTGAACCTCAGGACATTGGACTCGCACACATTTAACATTTAAGAATTCAGTTACATTGCATTACTGTTACATAACAAACTGTGTTGAAAATAAAGAGTTATTTGCTATTTAATCAGGCTTCATGAACATTGTGGGAGCCAACAAATACTGCGGTACAATTTTGAAATTTCGAAAATATTCAAGCAGTGAAGTATCGAAACATTCGAAAAATGTTCAATTTTTCAAATTGTTGGCTGTTTTCGGTGTGGCTCTGGATTCAACAGTTCGCACATGTTTACATTCCCTTGAGGAGGCGAGCGACGGCAAGTATCCCGGGGCTACGCGTGCTCGTGCACTCGAATCCGACGCCGCCTATTGTGTCCAGGTTGCGGAAAGCCGTGTTATCTCGAATAATACGATTACAGCGAATAATCGCGGATAGTAGACGAGTCTGGCGCGCGCCAGCCACTTTGTTCGAACGTTCAACGTGTCCGGATCTCTGTGAAGATTGATATACACACACTCTCGGCGGACGAGAGTCGCGCGTGACTGGAAATCGATTAGCTTTTTAGTCGCACCGTACGTCTCCCGGAAATGTAACCATGCAAAGTTTTTTACTCGAGATTCCGAAGGTAATTTTTTTCATATTTGAGAAAAATATTAAACTTCGAATAATACTAATTATATCTGACAAGAATTTTATAAAAAATGTCAAGATACGCGGAAAGAAGGTTCTTTCGATGAGAGATATTTACGTTTTTGTAAATTATTTGAACATGCATATTGATTATTTTAAAGAATCAAGAATTGATTTTTTGAAAAAGAATACTTTGTGTAAAAGTATAATAAAGAATACTTGTGTAAAAGACACATATAAATGAAGATCAAAGGGATTTCAACACAATTACTACTTATTTCTTTCGTAATTAAATATTTATTGCTATACATTTTTTTAGCTAAATTTCAAGACCTGCTGGAACTTTTAGTTATTGGATAAACTATTATTTAAGATTATGAAATCAAGGATTATCGAATCCAATTATCATTTTTTCAAGAGGAGTAATGTCACAGTGATAAATTTACATTTCAGAAATCACGGTATTAAAGTGATCGAGTTCATTTTCTTGATCCTCATAATGATAAAAATTAATACAATACTACTTGGGTGTCATGAGGCGCTTGCGTGATTCGATCCGCAAAAAAAAAACAGCCGAATTTATGAGAAAACAGTGGATAGATTATGGGGCCTAAGCGAACACCGTATTCGCCAGACCAAGCGTTGTGCCACTTTACCCTGTTTCCTAGATTGAAACTTCTATTACGGTGACGTCACTTTCAGTCATTTAAGGCGTTAAAACAAAATTCCTTAAATGAGCTAAAAGTCAGTGCAGAAATCTAGTTTCAGCGACACTGTGACGATTGGAAAAATCGTTGGCATACGTAAATGCATCGCAAGCAATGGGGAGGGACTATTTCGAAGGCGACAAAATAGATGTTGTTGAATAAGTGAGTACTTTTCTTCGATTCGTCTTAGAATTTCTTGAATAGAGTCGTACGCCAAGACTCGTAGTACTGGACCTCCAAATCACCCGCCCGAACTGACACCAGACAAAGAAAATGAACAAACTTCCAGCACCCAATACCATCAGTATTAAAACGTTTGAATATAATCTCCCTTGAGAAGATCCCTCGATAGTCGAGCAGCTCTGCTCGATTTACGAGGGACAAGTAAAGCGGGCTTCCGCGGAAACGGAAGGAGATCAAGAGCGCACGAGGTGAAGGCGGTGCAAGTTTTAATTCAAAGTTCTCCCTCGCCGACATTTATTTGAGTTCTGTCGTAAAAGCTGATTTATCGCGGCCAGTCGTCAGTAATATTAATTTCGGGAAGTTCGCGCCCACCCGGTTGCTTGCGACCTCTTTACACGTGCTTCACTTTTATAGGATTAATAAGAGCATCATTAACTAGCTGCGAGAGCTTAATTGGATCGCCTCGGCAAAACAGAGGTGGATCGTTTGTCGACATACAAGAAACAGAGGGAAGGGACGTGAGAGAGGGTGGGAGGGGGGAGATCACTATAAAACGCTGTGATGATGGTGAACAATTTAAACGAAAGACCGTGAAACGATCGCGTGAACGAACGAAAAATCTCGTTTCCAGCTTTCATTTCGTTTTCTTTCGTCTCACGTCGAAATACACAGCTTCGTTCCACACGCATATGTAAAACCGAAATATTTTCCAGCGAAAGCGTAGTTCATTCTCGGTTCCCGCTTGATACGCCGCAAACTTCGCCTAGCAGCTGGTGAAACGTGTTGAAAATTCGCCTGTGTACACGCATTTCCAGCCAATTGGACTCCTAGATGCACGCCGGTTCGATCTGTTGTTACGCAACACGAGAACGGATATCGCGCCCCAGGGGAAAGGGAGCTTTCATACGGGACCGCTGATTTCTCGTGAAAAGTTGAAAATTTGACTTTTTAGAAAAAAAGCTCCACGTTGGGATTTTATTTTTAAGGGAGGCTGGTTTTTTCCCCTTTTTTCTCTGGTTGGATTTAAATATCGCTGCTTGGCATTCTCAGTGGTGTAACTCAAAAATGCAAACTTTATAGAAAATGCGGTTTAAAATATGCATTTGACTACAATGGTTAAACACTGATTATACAATTTGTTTAAATTGACTCTACTTTTGCATCTATCCAGATTAAGGATCACAGAGAGTATACATGAAGAAAGGGTCTATATATTGTTCAAAATAAGAGTAACCTCGTTTCGCGCATGGGACGTGCCTAAGGCAGGGCTAGAACCACTAGAACGTCCAAACCCCCACTTAACCGCCTACGTTTTTCTCCGTCTTACCCTCTGCTACGCTCTCTGTCTATGCGCAGAACGGACGAGAATCGGTCCGAGAGCGAGGTTACTCTTATTTTGAACGATGTATAGTAGCAGGAGAAGATGGTCTAAAGTGCCCTTGAACCAATTAGGTCGTGCGATATACCATTCGATAGCTCACCGAAAGAAAGTACTGGACACCAACTTTCAACCCTTTAGCTCGACCTAGGGGGTAGTTACATAGTGGTTTATGTTCGTAATTCTGTGGACTATTTTCTCTATTTAGCGGTATGCAAAAATTTTGAAAAAAATCTGGCACATTGCGTATATAAAGGCGCATGCTAGAGAATTCTTTCCGTTGCATTTTTGGTTGCAAATTCTGGTTGTAAAAAGTAAAAAGCGTAAACAAAAGCGGATATCTTGTGAAATACTGAAGCGACTACTTTTATATCTATATGTTGTAGCAGCATCTTAACATAACTATTATCCTCAATTTTTTCAGATTTTTTGGTAAGGCGCGCCGTAGTTAAAAAAATCGAAAACCAATTTTTTAAAGATATTTCGCCCAAAAAAGTGACTTCTACTTTGAATTTCTATATTTCCTTTATTCAGTACGTATATTACGTAATCGTAAACATTTTTACATTTCTATAATATTTTTCTATTACATTTCCCATATAAAGAAATATGGGTAATTTTCATTAGTTAAGTTAATTCAACTTTTTTATTTTATATATTGTTCTTTCAAATGTAGCCTGTAACCACCCCCCAGGCCAAGCTAGAGGGTTGAAAGTTAGTGTGAAATGTTTTCTTTCAGTAAGCTTTCGAGTGGTAGGTATATCGCACGACCTAATTGGTTCAAGGCACTTTTGACTATCTTATCCCGCTAGACCTTTAAACAAAATATCTAATCAATTTTAACACGTATCAGTCATCAGAGTCCAAAATTTTTATTCGGATCATTAAATTATGAGTGTTTTTTAGACGTAAGGAATAATGCAATTGAACATTATAATTAATATAATATTCG
>NW_017100544.1:184103-188170 GCF_001263275.1 Habropoda laboriosa
TATTATATTAATTATTAAGTATAGAACAGGTGAGGCTCTTTTTTCATTTACTGTAAAAACAAAAAGTGTAATCTTGCAAACACTAGCACTTTGTCTTAAATGATCACGAAAGTAACAAAAGTCATGCATCTTTTGTCTTAAAATACTGCGACTCTTGCATTTGTGTATATTAAAAAGAACGTTGTTGGCTCCCACACGATTCGTGAAGCCGATTTTATAGCAAATAAATTCTTTATTTGCAAACAGATTTTTTGCACATAAACAAATTCTTGAAGGTTAGTTATATGCAAGTCCAATGTCCGAATGTGCAAAGTTCAGTGTGATAGTTCGTCCAAGAGTCCAGAGTGTTTTTAAAAGAGTCCTATATTTTTAACTGTTCAGTCCTTTTTATACATTGTCGTCTGTCCAGAGGTGTGTGTCGCGTCGCGTTCGCGTGTTTGATCGTTTCAAACTGATTTCCGCTCACGACTTGTTACCCGCCAAATTAATCTTGGGTAACTGTTTCAAATCTACCTTGCTCGTACGTTAGCAAAAGTAGAGTGCGTCACGAACGATTGACGACTTTGTGTCGAAGACTCGATTTGGACTTGAACGGCTGAAGAGTATGTGTTGTTCACACGAGTGACTGCTTGCGAATTGTCTCGAGTCCCCAACGTTTTCCGGAGTCCACAGTGACTCCCCCGCCAAGTACAAGAAGGCACGCTGATTGGTTTTTCACGTACGCACAAATTACCAATCAACGTGCCCCTTGAGTGGCACTCACCCTTCCATTGCGCCCTTGGCGCGCTTTTCCTTGGAAGGAGTGGGGCCCTACCTGCGGGTGCGTGGAATCTTCGCTGTCCTTCGGTGACGCGTCGGAAATTCCCGCCAGGTCAACCCTCGGCCGAAAGTGCCGTTAATACGCGCGTGTGGCTTGACCTTTCAGGACTACCTGGTTTATGACACGTCTTCGGTTATTGAGGACGCGGATAAGTCGAAATTCTAAAGGCATTGTTCTGTAAGAAATTACTTATTTTTCGCGGAGCTATGAAGCGTCTTTGTTCTCAAAAATAACCTTCTCGTGCGAGCGTGCCATAAACTCGGTCAACGAAGACCCCATGCGTTCCGTACCTGCGCGACGGAACAGTGTGTCTTAGTGAAAATTGGGAAAACGGTGGGAAAGGTGTTCTGTCCAATGGAGGAGGTTAGAATGGTTCGGGGTGATCGTGGTCCTGTCGTTCACGCCCTGTAGTGGCGTTGGTATATCAAATGCAAATAGCGGTACATCTGTACGTCAAGGATAAGGTAAAAATTTTGGTGTTCAGGTCGTCCTATTGTTGTCCACGTTTTAGTCAGTCCTTGGTCCGAAGAATAAGATTACGATGCGTCAATTTGCTATTGAGCAGGAAAGGCACTTAAAAACCCATTAAGCGCCTGGCGGTTTTCCCCTGATTGTAAAATTAATAACATACTACGAAACTAAATATTCTAATCCTGAAAAATAGCAGATGTGTCGGCCGTATCGTAAACTTAGGATAATTTGTTGTCCCCAACAAACGTTTTTCCAACATCATCAAACGTCTTCATTTTCAAATTACTTTTTGAAACATTCAATTTTTTCCACATTAAAAGCTAAACTAATTTCCACGAATATATATCTGAAAGTTACCCAACACAACGATCGTAAAATTTCAATTTTGCCAAGAATCCTGTGAAATACAATTCGCGATAATTTTCAGAAATTTCACAATCCAGTCACATTATGCGTTAAACAGCCACGAAACAAAGAGCAAAATTACAAATAACGCGATTAAAGATAATCGTTACCAAACAAATAATGCACACTGATCACGACCATTTTCGAAATACATATAAGAAACGGCGCAGCCATTATCGGTCGGGCGATTTATAAAATCCTTTCAACGGGAGCGTTACAATGGCGTGTCGATACGGGGACGCGTTGAAAAACAGGCGAACGCGAGAAGAGCAAAATGTTAAATACAATCGTTCCTCGATACATTATTAGAGGCGTTCGTTAGTGTGCCGTAGCTGAATGTGTCGCGCATCCCCACGCGGAAAAATCGCGTTTTCAATGAATAAAACCGTTTCATTTCGACTAGTAAACGCGAAATGTCATTGTGCGTCCCCGTCGATATATAGGATCGGACCGTAAAAAAGAACAATAATAAACGCGACAGTAGATTATTCTACGGCAATGGCGGATTCGAGCTGCACACGGTTTTCAGTTGTTCCGCCGATCGGAACGCGCTATCTGCTCAATCGGAACTTTCGCAATGTCGATGCTCGTTTCGATTTCTTACTTTGGAATACGCTTTTCCACCTTTAACGTTTCTCGTTCGTTGCTGGAAACGCTGGGAACTTGAACTACTACGATTTCAATTAGAATTCTGACTGATCTTTTTCTTTGTTGAAAAGTTGTTCGAAACGATTCTGTTTTTACTTCTTTCTTTTTTATTTACACTATCTTCCGATATTTTCCGTGTAACGCTTTGTACAAAAATTATGACGTAAATGGAGAAAAAAATGTATCATTGTTACTTTCACGAAGAAACTTACGAAGAAAGTTTTATTTTCATTTCTGGAAATTTAAATTAATTTCAGAGATAGTTCATTTTGACAAATGTCACACATATTTCAATTTTGTGAAAGAATATTATGTTAAAAGTGCGTCATTGATGATGAATAATTTTAGAACTTTCTACTACAAATGAAAAGCAATATTTGTCATTCTTTTAAATATTGGATTTGAGAATTAATAATATTCATTACGTGATATTCAAAAAATGGAACGATAAAAATATAACGCTGTGACATTTTTTCGAATAAAGGTACACGTGCGTCTCAATACTTCTGTTTACAGGTGCGTCGCAATGCATGTTCGGAATAAAACGAGCAGATACAGAGTCACATTCATTGCGTCGTTTCTCGTTTATTTCCTTTTCTGTGCCTTCTTTTCCTTTATATTTCGATTTCCTCTTCTTCCACTCTTCGTTGCTTAGATAGAAAATCACCAAATCGTACGGAAAATGTCTTCGTCGATCATAAATTAAAATAGTAAGTTTACACAAACGGTCATCATTTCTTCAGGTATTTTTGTTCTTAGGTATTGCTTTTAAAAGAGTTCTAAATTTTTTATGAATGTATCCAATCTTTTGTCAATTAATTTTTGAATTCTTCTTTTGCAAATTTGAATTTCCTAGGTTTATATGAATTTCCTAGAATTTATAGGTTTCAAAATTCGTAGGTTACAATTTTAGTGAAAATGACAAAAAATATAATTTCAATTCAATATAGTAAACTGCTTGATCCAATTAAATACTCTCCACTTAATGAAGATTCTTCTCAATGAATAAAGTTTTCCAAATTATAATCCTGTTACAGCCTTTAGATTCTTTTCGACCGAATAGTGTCCTCATTTCCTTAGAAACTTTCACCAAGTTTGAGAAAAATGAATATAATTTTAATATAATCTTTATTATTCTTCATATTCTTTCCCCAAAATTAGAAAACTTTCAAAAAATTCCACACACGATGAAACAAAAGAAAAAAAGATTCAACTCCCCGTAACAATGTGAATATTATTTTAAACCAGGGATTGAAACGGTCTCGAAAATAACTGTTTGAAACGGTTATATATCGGTTCTGACTGAAACAGTTATGAGAACCGATAAAATATTATAACTGTTATAGATACATATATCGGTTCTAGCCTATTCTGCAACTGATATTTTTTGGTTCTGTATAGTTCGGTTCTACGTATGTATATAATAAATAATATGTATATCAGTGGCTTACTACACAAATATTGTTGTTAAGGCGTATCCTGTCAAGTGGTCGCCGTCGCAGGCAAATTTCAAAACACCACAAGTGTTTATTGCGTTGCTTGCGACACTTAGTCCCTAGGACCAGACCCTGCCATAAATCCTGGAGTCTCCGAACGAAAAATAGAAAAGTGGCCCACGACTTTTGCCAACGTCGATGGGCCACTTGACTTTAACAAAGCCTAGAAAAGCGGAGATTCCACAGGATTCCCACGCATCCGTCCACCGAACACTTTCTCCGGTCGT
>NW_017100544.1:188300-202171 GCF_001263275.1 Habropoda laboriosa
TCGAGGGAAACCGCAGAGACTCCGGCAGAAACATTTACCAACTCGCGGGAGAAACATTTAGCAACTCGCGGGAGAAACATTTAGCAACTCGCGGGAGAAACACTTTGCAACTCGCGGGAGAAACACTTGGCCACTTGCAAGTGAAACACCTCACTTCGCAATAGAATTTATATCTTGAATTAGTTGTAGAAAATAGAACATAAAATAAAAACTTAGTGTTTCAATCAAGAAACTGGTCCTTCGAAGCCTTAGAACATTGGTAGGCACACACGTGCAAAAACCGGCAAAGCTTGAGCCCCTAACAATTGTATGTCCACATTTAGCCTTTCCGAAAAAGATGCACTGAAGTAAGAGATTTGAAGTACCGACGTCTTCGTTTTTAAAACAGGTAAATGTTACCGAAATTCATCGTTTTCCAAGCGGTTCCGTTTGAAACAATGTTAGCGTAACATGCACATTTGCCGTTGCTGCGGTCGACGACTGTCGTGATATGCTTTTGTTTTTATAAAAATAGACAACAGAGAATTCAGTTTTATTTCGGTCTTCGTGGAGAGCATTGGCAAAAATTTAGAAGCGTTCTATTACTAATTATAAAATTATTAATATTAATGCTAGTTATCAATAGTAGTAATAACTAAATATAAAATTAAGTTAATGGTTAATAATCGTAATTTAATAGCAACTATGTATAAAGTCAGTAATTAGCGTTAGTGTTAATAATCATATTTGTGTACAAACTCGTAAAGACGAGAATTATTACAATGGGCAGGAAAAAGTGCGATATTGTCAGAAAATATTTCGAAATGTGCGAGGACAGGAGAAAATTACGATGTTCAATTAAAAACTGCACGGCAATCATTTCGGTGTGTAAATTTACCATTTTAATATAAGTATAAATGTATTACTTCAATATGATAAAAATATAATATTTTTAGAACCATTCTACTAATTTACAAAAACATTTGGAACTGCATCGCCCAAACGAATTTACAATTGTTATGGTTGAAAAAGAAGGGAATAAGAGAGTAGCGACTGATGGTCGTAACACTATGAAGAAACATATTAAAAAAGCAAAGTTTGATTGGTAACCATCCATGGTAGAGCATTTTCTCTCATAGATGATGACACATTTCGGGATATCATTAATATGATTCCCTCAGAAACTGAGACTATAAATTCGCACAAAATTCGTGAGGTAATACCTGAAAAAGCTATTTTAGTACGAAATGAAATGAAGAAATAAAAAAAGCAAGTTAATTTTTGTGCAAGTGGATGCTGCCACTTGTATGGGTAGATCTTTCCTCTGCGTAAATATACAATTCATGAAAGACAATAAAATACATATTCGCACCTTATTGAACTATATAACAGTCACACTGCCGAATATTTAAAAGAAGTTATTATACAAACATGTAATGAATATGACATTTCAACGAGGCAAATATATACCGTAACAATAGATAATGCGGCTAATATTCTAAAAGTAGTACGAATTTTAAATGAGGAAGTAAATGCATTTAATAACAATGACGAAAATACGGACGAAATTATGGGATCTGAAATAACAGAAGTATTAGTGAATTCAAATAATCATAATAATAACAGCGACGACTCAAATGAAAATATTAATACTGAATTCTTAAGCACAAGCGATTTCACAATTATGACTATTAGATGTGCAGCTCATACGCTACAATTAGCTGTTGGCGATTTATTGAAAAAAGAGGGAGTTTCTGAAATCGTCGAAAAAGCCAGAGAAGTCGTGAAAAAATTACGCACACCCCGTTTAAAATCGACTTTACTAGCAGCACATACAAAAACTGCAATACCTGATTGTGCAACAAAGTGGCATTCGACATACGATATGTTGGAAAGACTATTCCAATTAAAAGAATACTGCGAACAAATTCATGTTGAAGGTTTGAAGCTACTACAAGCAGAGTGGACAAAAATAATTCAATTAATGAATGTGCTAAAACCTGCACAACTCGCTACAAAGCGATTAGAAAGCGAAACATTATTACTTGGAGACCTGTATAAAATTTGGCAACGATGCATCATTGATGCAAAAAAAGAAGGGACCGAATATGCAGATATATTTATAAATAATTTGAAGAAAGAGAGACATCAATACTTCAAAGTGAAATTTTTTTAGCCGCGATCTGCATGGACCCTAGGTACAACGTAATTTTGACGGATACACAAATCCGTGTTGCTAAAAATCATCTTTTGCAAACTTACACCAGAATACAGCAAATTCGTATGGGGAACGCAGATACGTCGATTGAAGGAGGCAGTCATACAAATGAAGATGAATTTGAAAGATTTCTGAAAAGTGCAGAAGTCACTCGTTCTCTAACACAGTCGAGAAAAAGTACGATCCATTGGTTCAATTGAAAATGAACTGGAAGAATTTTTAAAGGAACCACGACTAAAATCGTCATCTGATACTTTACTGTACTGGAACAATAAAAAAAGTAAAGCCCCGGAATTATATAAAGTTGCAGAAGTTGTTTTAGCAATTCCACCGACGCAAGTAAGCGTGGAACGTTTGTTTTCAGGACTGAAATTTATTTTATCGCCACATCGTTCGAAAATGACTTCAAAAATGATTAACGATATATTAATTACAAGATAGTTATACAAAATTAAAATTTCAATTCTCACGTATTAACACTCGTATGCAACACAACTCATATATTAACATTTTTTTCAAACTCAATAAAGAATCAATCAAAATCCAAATCAAACATAGTAATGTATCGACATCTTACTGCATAAATATTGTATATCCACTTTTTGTAATATTTGAATTTTTATATTTAATAAATCATTCTTGACTGTTATCTATAGGTTCTGTGTAGATATCACAAATATATCTGCTTTATAAACGTATCAAAAATAATAATTTTATTTTTCTTGTATGACTTCGAATCTATTACTTCAGTGTATCTTTTTCGGAAACACTAAATGTGGACATACAATATTTGTGCAGTAAGCCACTGATACATATTATTTATTATATACACGAACATACGTAGAACCGAACTACACCGATACAGAACCAAAAAATATCAGTTGCAGAATTGTAGAACCGATACAGGACTAATATATTGTGGGTTTTGAAGAACCGAAACCGAAACCGATACAAGAACCGAAAAATAACTGTTATGATGTGCTCGTGGTAGTTGCAACCAACTTTCGAGCTTTGTCGAATTTAGCACGTGGTGTGCCGACTAAATCTAATAGGTTCGTCTTCGAAGGACCACCTCCGTGATTAGGAGGACAAAACAACTATTGCTAATGGTCTAAACTTCTAAAAGGAGCGACTCTTGGCGTGGTCAGATGACTTCTGTCGTTCCCTTCCGCGAAAGATCCCACGACACTTCCGTGCGCGGACGCATCGCGGGGGTGAGGCCCTCGAATAGGTTGAGTACATTTTTCTATAGTGGTGGGGAAGGGTGGTTGGCGAAAACTACTGGTTAAAATCATAGGTGGTAAAAACTACACGAAAATGCCAAGGTACCAAGCGTACCCTTGAGTGACGTACGCGGGAATTCCGAGTGCCTCGAACAATGACCGTAGCTTCGGCTCTGGTGACCATATGAATGCAAAAATGTACAAGTTAAAAAAGGGCGAAGATTCTAAGTCGAAAAGAGGGCAATAGAAGGTAAAAGCAAGTTCTTAGATTGAAAGACTACGATTGCCGTGGCGTCATAAAATTACCGCTGCTACGAAACGAGCGAAGGCGAAAAATATATACAATAGAACTGTATGCTAAGAAATCTAATGGTGGGGCGGCTAACATATGTACCTGTCGAGGATTAAACAATAACAGTTATAGAACCGATACGGAACCGATATAATAACGGTTCTGTAGAACCGAAACCGAAACCGATATGTGCCAGAACCGATATATCTACAACAGTTATAACATTTTTTCGGCTCTCGTAACTGTTTCAAGAACCGGAATCGATATCATAACTGTTTTCAACCCCTGCTTTAAATCCCTGTACCTTACCAATCTCCCGTACCAACTCTTTATCTCACAATACCTAGCAACACTCAGACACGACAAATACCAGGTCATTTCAAAAGTCTTTGCGTATTTTTGTATGAACTTTATTGCGAAAAGAACGTACAAAGAAATAAGTTTAATCACCAATGTAATTTCCTCCTTTTTCAATGATTTCTTGCCATCGTTTTACCAAGTGGTCGATGCCTCGTTTGAAAAATTCGGTGGGTTTTGAATTAGAAAATGTATCGATTGCAGTTTTTGTTGCCTCGTCATTGTTGAATTTTTTTCCACGTACAAAACAATTAAACTTCTAAATTACTCAGAAATGGGCATATCAGGGGAATACGGGGGATGTGATAAAACTTCCCATGATAAGTTTTTTAGTTTTCCGAAAGTGAGTTTCGCGGCATGCGGTCTAGCGTTGTCATGTTGCAATATTATGCCTTTTAAAAAACTGAGAAACTTATTATGGCAAGTTTTATCACATCCCCGGTATTCCCCTGATATGCCCCTTTCTGATTATTGCTTATTTAGAAATTTAAATAATTTCCTACGTGGAGAAAACTCAACAATGACGAGGCAACAAAAACTGCAATCGATACATTTTCTAATTCAAAACCCACCGAATTTTTCAAACGAGGCATCAACCACTTGGTAAAACGATGGCAAGAAGTCATGGAAAAAGGAGGAAATTACATTGGTGATTAAATTTATTCCTTTGTACGTTTTTTTCGCAATAAAGTTCATACAAAAATACGCAAAGCCTTTTGAAATGACCTGATACAAAGAAAATTTTTAACAACGTTCATCTTTCAATCCCATAAAATTCAATTGCCAAACACAAATAATGCACACAATATTCCTTCACAAACCCTTTAAATCACACTGCCCTAAAAAAAAAAATCCAGTGCAACCACGTGCAACAATAAAAAGGAATCCAAAAGCAAGAGATTGAATCTTAAGAATCGATCAAATCAATGTCGATAAAAAGACTATCTGCACACACGGGTCGGTTAACTTTTCAATCTCGAAAAGCAGGCTCACGTTCTACCTATAAATCCCATCCACGGGAGAAGCCTTAACAACGCTCGATCCTTTGTGATTCTATAACGCCGGTTAACGCCGTATACAGTCCTGTCACACGCTGCTGAATCTGTCGTAACGCGGCTCTAAAAGGTCTCTCTCTACACGGTCGATGAAAATGCCCGACGATACGGGACCAGCGCGTACATTGAATAGAAAGTGTCCACTTCGGGAATGAATTTAGATCTCGGGATACAGAGATCTCCGACTGGCCGTTCATTTTTCCTCAAACGCGCCTCCCTTATTTGCCAATGTCGCTTTTGCCAGCTATCCTACGGATATACACGCAACGGTAACGGGCGAGAGCTTGCGTAAACCAGAACCGATGAGCCGTCGCTCGATGGATATCGAACGACACCGGCGTCGTTCGATGTTTCGTTGAAAAACGCTTTGTTACCCCGAAACGGGATGATCTCTCGATCCCGGCGGCACCGTTCTCGCCTCTTCCGTTTGATTTGCGTCGCGCGACAACGTGTTTGCTCACCCTTCTATATTAAATCTTCTCGACGACGGGCTTTTTCCATTGCGGCACGTTTTTGGCTGTTTTCTCCGCAGTTGATATTGTTCGTAAGGATGGAATGCAAAAAAAGAGGGCAATTCTGACGAAATTTTGATTGATTGTGGGGATAGGTAGGTATGTGTTGAAACAACGTTTTGTTAGTAATATATATTGTTATTAATGATATGTATTACTTTCTCTTACACTTTTCTTTTTCTATATTCAAATATTCATTACTTTTGTTTGTAATCACGTATTTCATTGTATGTGCTAATTCATTAAAAATATTATTGTCATGAAAAATAAGAATTAATAATAATACATATAAGTATGTATTAAGCATATCTAAATAAAAATTTTAGGAAATGATGATTAGAATTTGGGAATCTTATTATTAGAGTCTGTTACCCGGGAGCAGTACTCGAATCTTCTGCCTCGCAGTGCTATATGATCTGATTCATCAATGTTATCGTGTTCGGCCACTAATGACAATATGTACGTGTGCCCGATTTCTACGACTGTGTTAGAAAAGGTGGATCAAATAGTTTATATTGCTGTACACTGCAAGCTGAGACTGTTTTTATATGTTCTTTTGTAAAATCTCGAAGGATTACTTTACTCGAAGGATTTTCTCACGGTCATAATGATTCACTTTGGACCTCGATTTGGGAGGTTGTCGATAAATTTTATCTCCCTATATTGTTGTATTAAATTTTTAGATTAAAAACGAAAATTTAGCTTGGAAAGCTCTGTCTGAATGCTATGTCAGTTAGATAGAACGAAGCACTCGGAACATAAAGAATAACATGCTATTCTTAAGCGTAATTAAAATCTTAAAATCTCAATACACGAGTGAAATGTTGTTTGATAAATCAACATAGGTGAAAATCACGTACACTGCCGTTCGTAAGTACTGGGACATCTATTATACATACGATTTAAATTACATTTCATTGCTAAAGTTAGTACCATATCGTCACCTTAATACTACAATTACTTAGACATCTTATACTCATTAGTAGAATAACCGAGTTCATTACCGAGGTTTAGCATTGAACATGGAGTTGAATTTAAACTTATTCACTTTTAATATTTCCAAATACTAGATTTGTCTATTTTTAGCATACCACAGTTGCAAAGAAAATACGACTTTTGATACATTAGGGGAGAAAATGCGACGAAAAAAAGCAAAATTTACTTATTGCCTTTTTTTTAGAATTTATGAATGGAGCATGAATTATCTAGTTGTAGTATTAAGGTGACGATATATCAGTAAAAATGTATGTGCTCCTTATACTGCTAGATTCAGAACTGAATAATTTTGAAATGAGTGTTTAGATTTAGTTCACATTCAATAAGTGTCCTAGGACTTATAAACAGAAGTGCATCAATGGCAGGTTTGTGCTTCATAGTAGATAAAACCGAGCAACCATAAAAGAAAGAGACAAAAACAGAAACTATAAAGTATCAACTGTAAGCGCATTTAGCGAATTTGAAGCTACTGAATAATTCATACGTTTCACTCAAAAAAAGTAGTAAAATTAAGAATCATACTAACCATCGACATTTTGCATACTGTATCATAATTTTAACCTTAACTTTAACTTAATTTCCACTTTTCCCGAATCAGAATCAGCACTCCAAACTATTATTATGATTTCTCAATGAACATTCTACTCAGAATGTCAGTTTTGTTTGCCTTTGGTGATTCAATTTTAAGTACTTCTTAGAGATTTAGTACAAATTTTAAGTACCACGACCATTATTCCTCGCAACTGGTCGAAGGATTCAAAACAATTTTAGAGGAGAAATGCTGGTGTAGCTAGGTTGCATCGCGTCACTATGAATGAAAGGCTATAAAGCGAAGCTTCCCCTCGACAAGTGCAGGCGAGCCCAGGGACGCGCAGCTTGGTGCAAGCACGGCATTGCACCCAGCCCTCTTCCTCTCTTTCCCGTGGACGATCAGGGCGTCGTACGTGTACCGAAGGTTTTATAGTATTAACTGAAATTGCAAGAGTCACCGTAAACTACGGAACTTCCGGTAGGTACTGTCGAGACTCTATCTAAAGGGTGACGCGATAGATAACCATGCTCTGCCACTTTGGACTTCGCTAGGTTCGACCAATTTTACGACCTTACTTCGTCGATCTGACAGTTTTAATAGCGTTTGCTAGATACACCTGAATCTTGTATGATCTTATTTTTGTCAACAGCTGTTCGATTAAAGAATTTGTTTTAGATCAATTTTTTTATTTTTCGGAGAGAACAGAATTTGTGAAGATGATTTTTATGGGCTCGAATTTATTCTGGGTCTGTGGAAGTTGATTAATTTCCTCTTTATTTTGTTTTCTCTTTTGTGTTAATGAAGAGATAGATGAAAAATATTTAAAGGACAGATTTATGACGACAAGTTTTGAGAAATCTGTTCTGGGATCGTGAAACTTAATGGATATAATTCTCTTTTTTTTTTTCACAATGAGAATTTCTAGCAATGATTTCTAAGAGCTCGAATTTATTCTCGGTCTGTGGAAATAATTTCTTATTTCTTTTCTCTTTTTGTGCTATGGAAGCATAAATAAAATTGTTTAAAGGAGAGATTTCTTATGACGATTTTCAGAAAAATTGTTTCGAGCTTGTGAAAGTTAATGGAAACAATTTTATTATCCTTTTCGTTTTTTGCAACATTACAAGATGCAGATGTGTCATTTTCCAATTAACGATTGAGGAATACAGTAAGAGGAATGGTGAGTTTGTAAAGAGAACGAAAGGTGTTAAGGTAGAGTAGTTTTTAGGTTAAAGACAGTTTCAGAGCAATAAATTTCGAAAAGGAGGTTTGATTCATCGGAGGAATAAAAGTCACGGATAGTAAAGATCGCGGATGAATGGGAATTTTCGCGTGCAGATGTAACCGAATTTATTGTAGGATAATGAATCTTGACCGAGAAAAGAGAAATGTATCATGAGCTCGCAGATGTCGTCTTTTAAGAGGTTCTTGGTTCAATTGGATGAATTTGAAGGTATTTGATCAATATTTGCGAAATGAAGTTCTTTTCGTCATCTCCAATATATAGTTGCATTTCTGAAAGATAATACTACGCAATTTTAAAAGAATCAATTTTGTATTTTAATAACAACAATCTGACGATTATGGAAATTTGTTTAATAGTTTCTTTGAAGAAGTGGAAGTGTGATTTTTAGCGTAGAAGATTCTTTGTTGTAAATAATAATAATCTAGTGAATTAGGAAGTTCTTCATGAAGATAATGATTGCTAATCTTATGGATACTAATCTATTAATGGCACCTTTGAAACAAAAGTCATCCCTAAGTGTATGATACGATAGCAATTTACTGAAGCAACTAAGGAGTAAAATATATCTATAAATAAAAATATGTACAGGTACATTCTCGTTTATAAATTATCGGACACCTGATAGACTTGCAGTAAGGATGAATTTATGATATTACTTACAAATTTTTTACATTACAGAGAAAATTAAATTATACCGTATTTTTTAAATCTTATAAATATCGTAATGCACTTTGTCATAGAATGTTTGAAAAAATTACTTATGCCTATCACTGACGCATAATTTCTCCGACTTCTTGGAAGGCAGTATTTAACTATTTTATTTTTGTGGTAGAAAGATGTTAAATTTTTATTAAATAGTTGCCACTTTTTCAATCTTTAATACTAAAACAGATAATGAAGTACGTAATATTTACGGAGAAAGTAGTCTATCAGAAAAAATTGTTCGCAAATGGTTGGCAAAATTTAGAGATGGATATTGCGATCTTAAAGAAAATAAAAATAACAAAGTTTTCAGCAAAATGAAATTTTCATATTGCCAGAAAGACGGCGAAAACGGGTAGAAGAAAATGGTACATATTTTATAGAATAAAGAAATGACTGCTTTAAAGTACGGAATTTACTTATTTACTTAAAAATCAGTACGAATTTTCCGGACAACTCAAAGTGTTTTATTACAATTTAATCTGAGTATCTCACAATAGCTTTCTGAAAATCGTCACATTTTATTGCTGCACTCATTACACAGAGAATCATCGCAGCAAACCAGATACGAGACTTACAGACACCAAGAACACCACAAGTGAATCAAGACCATCCCTTCTTACACGACAACCAGCCAAATCGAAGCACAGTTTCTCGAATCACCCTGTACATTTAGTTGTATCTGGCCGTGGAGCGATTGAATGCGAATGGGCCCAGCCAGGACGTGAGTATCCCTGACGTCGGCGAGTAGCCCGGGCATTTTCCAGTGACGAGAGGGAACAGGGGGACGCGCGACAGTAAAATCGAAATTGTCAGAGCTGCCGCTTTAGTTTTAGAGCCCTGGGTTACTGCCGTCGGCTCGTCGCTGCCTCACACCCTATACTGTTCCCCCCTATGTGTCTCCTTGGTTGAACAGTTTCGCAGTCGTAGAACGTTCCTCCCTCCGGCCTGGTTTTTCAGTCTGCCAGAAAGAGTTTTCGCCCTTTTCCTTCCGTTTCAGAGAGTAATAAGTATTATATTTATTACATATTGACCCGTACATTTTAACCAGAGGAATTCCTATGAGAAATGAATCAATCTATCGGGAAAGATTCGCCTAAAGGTTATCGCCCACCTAACAGCACAGCATTAGAATAACAACGTTTAGTTGTTTACGCATCGATATGGTGTCAAGTGTATTAACATTTAGCATATCAAGATAGGATATGATGGACGTTCTTTATCAAGAGAGGTTGTTTTATAATGACGAGTCACACTCGTAATGCAGATTATGGTTAAGATGTGGCGAAAGAAGGATCGTATTAGATCATCCCATAAGTAATGTCGCTTTAGAAGCCCAGTTTCAATATAAATATAATAGTGTTTAGGGGAAGCGATCGTTATGGAGAAACGTAAATAAAATCGAATATACCGTTCATGTAAAATGTATTAAAGCGTTTCTAGAATCAGTATACATTCATCTTTAAATCTGAGCAACAAAATTGCGATTACGGGAATTAAAAGTATACCTTTTTTTCTTAAATACTAATTTTTCCCATCTTATAACTCATGTGAGGTAAGATAGAACTTATATGGGATTAATATGAGGTAATCAGAGATAAAAGGAAGTTGTGCGGAATAATATATAAACAAAAATAAAAAGAATAAAAACTTCTTCCTTCTTTAGCATTTGTGTCCTTTTTCTCTTTAGCTGCTTTTTTGATGTCACGTACATTCTCCAGAATTTTTCAGAAATGCACACGCACGGACACACTCCCACAACTCCGACAATTGTGACAAAATAATTGACTGATTGATTATGATACGTCATTCGCTATTGTATAGGAACCGACGAGCATTGAAATACCCAGGAAGTATTCGCCGGTTTTCAGATCGTAGTTAATAACATGTTCCACATTAATACTCGATCTCCTCAAGAATAGCGGAATTTTGTCATAAACTTAATATTAAAGTGTCCTTAATAGGACTAAAACTAAGGAAAATGTCAAGAAAAGAATTAGCAGATAATGTTAGTTAAGTGAGGTAGGGCACTTCACTATCTTGCCCCAGTAGGTAGATCGTATCTTACATGCTTTCAGTAAAATAATCTGAAAGAATTCTTAATTCTTAAAACTATTAGCTTTGAGAAAGTAACCAATAAGGCGGATTGATTTACCACTTTTGGTCAAAGAACGTACACACAAACAAACTGACACTACTTCAAACTTTCTGTAGAATTAGATTGTTATTTGAAAATTTCGAAATCTCTTCATAACTGATGACACACGTGCAATTTAACGCTACTCTTTTTGAACCATCGTCTCTCTCTCTCTGTGATGTGCATGCTGTAATATTCTTGTGGCGTCTTGCGCTTCGAACAAGCGGTATGTCCGAGAGTGGTGGCGCAGGATTGTCGCTGGTTCGTGGTGGGAGTTGATTGTTGGTGTGAAGTCGTGGTGACTTAGAGTTTGCACGTATCTTAATATATTAAAAGAGTGGTGTTAGACTTTATTTTGAAGAGTGGTAGTTGTATGTGGTGTGTGTTTGTTGCGTGCTACTTGTCTATTCTCTTTTTTGATCTGTCTTTCTGTGCCGCGCTGGTGCGCTTATTTATAAAAAAGTGTATGGGTAGGAAGTGGTGGTCTACGCCAATTGGAACGGGTCTACCCCCTTGGACAGTCCTCCATGGCCCGCGAGCATGCCGCCCACCCTGGAATTTCCAAGTTGGCAGGGTGGTGGTATGTCGCGATGGCGGAGGAATGAGGCCCAAGGGTAGCCTGCTCGTAACGGGACTTTGAACGGTCAGAGAGACGCGAAAGGTTTTATGACATGTCAATGTCTATTGAATGTTCACGAGTGGGCACCAGGAAGGTACGTGGCCCGCAGAAACTTTATTTTTCTACAGCCATAAAACGCTTCCTGGGCTTCGTCGCCACTTTGAAAGGAAAAATTAATTAACGCGAAGAAAAAAGGCGCGCATTCAAAAATAGCGTAAACAGACGTCCATGTCATAAACCCAATCCTTAACAATTCTATTGTTTATTTTAGATGACGTTGTCCCGTCTTACCTCGCTATTCCGTCTTACCCCGTATTCCCCTACACTTACTATTATGTAATTAATAAGGTATTAACCGTTGTTTGCCAGGTCCATTTACCATTTTACAAGAAATTTTATAATTCTCTTTTCCAACAAATGGTGTCGTGTCGCGCTCTTTTTGTGATGTTCAAAAAGTTCGCGGTCGTGACTGTTACCCGCCAAATTAATTTTAGGTAACTAGTTCAAATTTTGTTTGCTCGATACATTAGCAAATCTGCGTCACGAAGCTATTGACGACTGGTTTTAAATAACTCGAGTGTTCGATCGCGACTCGAAATGTGCGTGATGTCTCCTCGAACGGCTGGAGATCTAATGGTGTTCACTCGATAGAACCTTTTCGAATCTGTCGTACGATCGCCGAATTTTTCTGGAGTCCACAGTGACTCCCCCGCCAAGTGTAAGAAGGCACACTGATTGGTTTTTCACGTACGCACAAATTACCAATCAACGTGCCCCTTGAGTGTCACTCATCCTTCCATTGCGCCCTTAGCGCTCTTTTCCTTGGAAGGAGTGGGGCCCTACCTGCGGGTGCGTGGAATCTTCGCTGTCCTTCGGTGACGCGTCCGGGAAAGTCGAAATTCTAAAGGCATTGTTCTGTAAGAAATTACTTATTTTTTCGTGGAGCTACGAAGCGTCTTTGTTCTCAAAAATAACCTTCTAGTGCGAGCGTGCCATAAACCCGGTTAAGGAAGACCCCACGCGTTCCGTACCTGCGCGATGGAACAAATAGTTATCTTCTGGATTAAAACACTGATCCAATGTTAATTTTAAGTGGTCTGTGTTCCTCAAGATTTTGCTATTTAAAAAGTTTTGTAGTGAACGAAATGGGTGGTAATCGGATTGCGTCAGGTCAGGAGAATATGGTGGATGCGGTATTAACTTAAATTGTTCAATTTTTTCGGACGTTACCGTGGTAAAAAGGAAGAATGAACCAAGATGAGAAGCGACATTACTTATGCGATGACCTACTATTTGTAAACAATTTGCATTTTAGCTCCAACTTCAGCTTCAATTTAATTCTGATGTTTACTAAACGCAAATTGTATATGATATTTTGACTTTTTCAAATTTAACTCTGTATTAAAACAGTGAATAATTGAGACAAACATACGTAGCAATTAAGAAATCGTAGGACAAGGTGTTAAAAGTCTCTATGATTTTTTTCTTACATTAGTTTGGATTATAGTATCTTTGTCATAAAAAAGTTCATATTGAACCTAATGACTATTAAGAATCATGAGTTTTATTTGTTAAAAATGTTTATTTATCGTGTAATTTGCACTCGATCACATTATTCACTCCCATTTATTCAGGCATAGATACTCATCGTTCACACAGTGCTATGAGTCTATTTCGATATAATATCAATTTATTGGTTACTGAAAATAGCAAACAGAAAGAAACTGACATACGGGAACATAACATATGAAGATCATGCAGAACTTCCTGGAGATCTTTAATTTTACTGCAAAAATCATTTCAGCTGATTTTTTCTCTTTCTGTTCTTACTTAGGTATAGGAATGAATAATGCAACACATAAAAAAATCGCTAGGGTTAAGGGTTGCTAAAGGTTAAGTTTTTAACCTTTTAATCGCTTTAACCAGCGATTTTAACTAACAGCTTTTTATACGTGTCTAGAGAAATTTCAGCGCAATCTTTGAAATAAATGGACGTTAATCGA
>NW_017100544.1:202216-214064 GCF_001263275.1 Habropoda laboriosa
CGATGATATGTAGATCGAATGAGTTTCAATGAGAATGTGTTGAGATGTGAAGATTCATTGAGGGATGGCTGGAGTAGGAGAGCGATTTCCGGGATGAGTTGAGGCTAATTAAAGATTGGAAACCGAAATGGGGGAACATTGAAAGAGTTTATGTAATAGATCGTTTGCTGACGCGAGATTGTGGATCCTGAGGTTGTTATTAGGGTTGTTCACGCTGACAGCTGGTGTATCGTTAGACTTTCTAATATCGTGCTGGATTTCCGTCGAGATATCTGCTCACTAACGAGTCGTAAACAATCCATTCACCGCTAGTCTATTTGAAATATAATATTTAATCGCCATGTGTTTTATGGACGCACAAGACGTTAGTGATTAGCGGTCGCCGGTTTGTGTCATTTCAGACTAATATGTTTGTAAAAAATTTAATACGAAATAAACAATTTATCTAAAACACTAATACAGTCTTACTTAATAATAGGTCCAAGATTATAACTTGACAAAGTTTCGGCTTGGAGGGGTCAGTTCAATACAGGGAGACCATTTCCGAAAGATCTGTTTTCTTAATTATTTAAACGAAACTTGCACTCTATTAGCCCATGATTGATTGTTGTATATGTTATTGTTAGGACTTCACAGGCATGGTTTATGGCACGACCGAAAAATACAGTTATTTTTGAGTTTCCGATTTTTTCCTTTATTACTTGCATGTGTCGAAGTTCAGCATACCGAGAGAAGGCACATTGTTTTGTTACCTTTTAGAATATTCGTGCCTTCTCGCGCTCAATAGTTTAAGGACATGCCATAAACCGCGAGTTTCCGAAGGGTACATTTTTGTTGTAATTGTCCGCGAACCGATTAGTCACTCAACGGAAATCCCGTATGGTTGCCGATTTTTCCCATCTCCACCATGACCGTTTCCCATCCTTCCAAGAAAAAGCGCGCTTAGGGTGCACTGGAAGGGCGTTGGCGACACAATTAGACACGCTGATTGGTTTTTGAAATTATTCATCATCAGCCATTCAGCGTGTATTTCGAAGGAAGCGTCGGGAGGAGCGTCAAACACTCGTTTCGGACGACCAGATAGAAAACTGACTCGTTGGAGACTGACTCAAAAATAAACACGTTGAAACAGTTCGTAAAAGTCCCTTACAAGCAGATTTATTCGATACTTAACGAGCATTACAGCAGATCGTTGCCCACTTTGCGTTCAGCTTTGTTTCAGCTCTAATCGAACACGTAAGATCACCGAGCTGTTAAATAAAAGCGGGGCCAGTGGTGGACAAAGAGAGACAGCGGGGCGAGCGGAGCAGCGTGAAAAACGCGGATTTATCAAGCTCCATTGACTCGAAGCCCGCGAGTATGGGTCAGTGGCTCGAGTTTGAGTTTGTCTCCGCCCAGCTGGCTTCCATTATCCGGAGGTTGCATAATGGCCGATGCTCCTTCGAGCTTCAAAGAAATACGAAGAAAATGTTTGCGTGACATTGACCCCGTTGTTGAATATTTGGTTCTACAGTTTAATAAGCGCCATCGTAACGTCTACGCACACGTATACACGTAAAAGTAGACTGTTCGCTGCGTGCAACGGGATTATTACGCTAAATTCGTCGAACAATGGACTCGTAAAAGACGCAGATTCGGGTCAGCGCGTTTCAAGTTGAGTGTTAAGGCTCCAAACGATGCACGGCTGGCTGATGGCGTTTAATCTGGTGTTAATCTACTGAATTTTTATGATACTTTGAGAATTTAGAATTCTTACCTTCTTTTTTAATTGTTTCATCAATCCACTGAAATCTCATTGGTGGTACAGGGAATTTAAAGTTAATAATGTCAGGGCACAGAGGCAAGAGGGGTATTTCACTCGCACCGCCCGAATCTTCGTATGATCCGATTCTTTGATGTTATCGCATTTGGCCAATAATGAGAATACGTGTGCCTTTTTTCTATAAGTGTGTTAGAGAAGGTGTGCTTATGGGGACATGACTCAATCAAACCCGTATTCCTTCCAGGGGCAAACGTCTAAGCTCTACACAGTTAGATACGTCAATTCCAGCGCACGTGCCTACGTACGACGTTTGTCATATAAGGCACCGGACCGCTGCGCCGTAACGTGAGAAGATTTGTAGAAAGTGCGAGTTGCTTTTGTCCGCGTGGACGAGCACGGTCACATTGAACAGTGCGGTTAAATAATTAAGTATTGTTATAGTTGGTTGTTGATGAAGGATTCGCGTAAAGCAAATGTATTTTCACCTATCTTTCAAATAAACGCGATTCTAAACCAAGCAACCCGAAATTTATTCAATTTTATGTTATAATACAATAAGGCGAGATAAATTGAGCTTCTTCGATTTGAAGAGTTATTTTTACAATTGTAAAATTATTACACTAGATTAACCTAGGCTTAAGAATAAATTCATGGAATTTTCTTAAAACGATAATTTTATACAAGAAATAAGAAAGAAATAATTTGATGTAAGAATAGAATTTCCATTTAATCACATCTCTTTTTTCACTTATTGTAAAAACAAAAAGTGCTATTCGGCAAGCATTAGTACATACTTAACAATAAATACGTATCTTAAATGATTATGAAGGTAATGTAAGCGATGCATTTTTGTTATAAAGTACTGTTACTCTTGTACTTGTGCATATTAAACAGAACATTTTTTTCAACGTTATCAAACGCCTTCATTTTCGCAGTATCTACTTTTTGAAAAGTTCAAATTTTTATCAATACTATCAAATCCATAGCACTTGTTCTCTTTTTTCGCTTAAAAGGCGTAGTAGTACCGTTCATAGTAGCAATCCTCTAATTGTTTTGTGCAGTGTATTACCGTCAAGAAAATTTCAATATCCTCCTAAAATAATTGCTACTTTACCTATTAAGTAGGAATACACGAAGAACAAAACACAAGCAAAAGTCACGAAAGAGTGACAATATTTTAATCAGATTAAATTACATTATTGTTAGTGAACGGCACTTACATACCTCGTCCAGAAGGCGATGGGTCCATGACACGGACGCAAGGCACAACTATTTTTGAGGAACTTTTAATTCAAAGAAATTTTTACTATTGTTAGTCGTTCGAGTCAAAAGTCAGGATCTGAAAATCCGTTTATGGCAGCAAAATGTCTTCGTGACCAAATGAACGACCAGAGTCTGCTTTTGTCCATACAATAGCAATAGACGTGTCTTAAACCCCTTAACATGAGCGCGAGCGAAGTTGGACATCGGGCCCAACGACCCCCTGGACCTAGTTATTAGGATGCACAGTGGGCCAGTAGCTCCCAAAAAGTGGTCAAAATTCAAGATTTCATCAAACATTTCTGAAGCTTGCTACTTAGGGGTTTTCGAGGTCGCTGGTAATGAATCTGTTTAGTCGTCCTATTAGATTTACGGCGTTTTCCAGGCACGGGTCTGGAAATTATTCGGTCCTTCGCAGCAGTTGTAAATTTGGGAGGCCATCGAGCACTTTAACGTTTATATAGAAGTTCGATGCTTTTCTTCTCGTGGCTCTCGTCCACATCTGTTTGTTATATTTTAACTTCTCGGGTTTTTGGTCTCCACTTTGGTATGTTTTTGTTAGCGACGAAGCGCTGCTCAGACTTATTACCTGCTGCGTTTATTGCTTCGAGACACGCGACTTTCCACGCGCGTCACTCAAGGGTGCGGACGACACTTGAGAGTGACCGTTGACTTGGGGGCGTCCCTTTAGTTTGTCTTTGTTTAATAGTTTGCCAATCGCGTATAGTCAACCACCTCCCTTGTCGAAGTCGAAATTGTAATAACCAATCCGCGTGTCTCACCCCCGCCAAATGTATCCTGACCGAGGTATCTTCGAATTTTGTCTGAGACCTCGAAATCTGAATCCATTCGGCTAGCAACAAGTAACATAGAAATCTTCCGGAAAACAATCACGAGCAAATTAGTTAGTCTCCCGGTACACGGGAGTGGTCCTTCGAATTGTAATCAGTCGGCACAAACGTGCAAATTCAGCCAAACTCGAAAGATAGTAAGATCAACCACGAGTACACTAAACGGAATCTAACACTAAAAATTCAAAATTCAAAATAACGGATTTACAACGGTTGCTACAATATTAAAAAAATAAGATTTTCTAATAGAAACGCCTGTAGTTTGCCTACAATTTCTGTAGTTTATGAAGAGTTTCTGTAGAGTATATGGAAAGAAGAATTCACACCGCATGTAAATTCATAAGTCTAACAATATTATCGAATGTTCGCAAAGATATTATCACAAGAATAAATACATGTTTGGAAGTGAATGGGCATCTCTTTGAACATCTAATAAAATAATTTTCAAAGCAGAATATATTTCTTTCGATGTCTTTCGACACCTACAGGAAGCTCCCCTTGCGTAAGGTTTTTCCGCTATAACTCCTTAACTATGCAGAATAAAAAAAATGCCTTAGATGAAAGTTGTTAGGTTTGATAACATCTTTCCGAATATAGAAAAATTAATATTCCATCCCATTCAAAAAAGAGTGGTTGTGGCACCATTTCTACCTTTAAGAAACTCACCCTCACTATGTCCTACAGTCCAAAATATTAATCTCTGTACACCACTTAACACCTAAAAATTTCAAGATGATATCTGTAATGGCTTCGGAGAGAACAGTTTGTAATGCTTTATCTGTTCCACCCTGTATGTACATATGTACATATGTATATTCGACCGTACTCTAGTGTCCAACTGCACGCGTTCGATCGCTCATAAATAGCATTAACTTAAATTGGACGACAGAAGTAGCAAAAAGTACCAGTCCCATCTTAAAATATACATTACATAGAACACATTTAAGCTTCGTTGTTCTCTATAGGAGGTGGAATCTCGAAGAATGGTGAATCGAAAGGCGAACATTCTGCGAAATACGATTATAGTATGACAGTAAAGAATATAATATTACAATATCTAATTAACTTTCTTAACTTATCTGTATTATTCTTAATTGATATGTATCTATAAATAAATATATAAAAATAAAATTTCATAAATTAAACATAAATGGATGAATAACATTAATGTTACAAGAAATAGTCATATCAGTAATTGCAAAGCGCTTTTCAACATTAGAACAATGCCAATAGAACAGGAATTGTTGAATCAACAAAATATTTTGTTCACGTGTACTTCAACAATTCCTGAGTATGGTAAGTCTTCCTTACGTTAATTTTCTACTTGGTTTTGGCCATTTTTTGGAAGCTTCTGGCCCACTGTGGGGTGGTGAGGAAGTCAGGAGGACAACACAGGAAAAAGAAAACTTGATGATTCGTCAACGAAGTCGCAAGTTATAATATAAGACGAGAATCGGAGGCTCGTGTCAAGAGAGTACGTAGTAGAAATCATAGTACATCGTTTTCCAAGCAATTCCATTTCACAACAAAATTATAAACAGTTAAAATTTCTAAAAATAATTTATAGAAATAAATTTTTAAATGTAAGTGTTAAAATACTTAAAACCTTACTTGAAATGTTTTGTTTAGTTGCAAACTTCTCCCGACGGTTTGTTGACGTGGGAAGGGGTTTTAAACAAAATTCACGTCGATTCACCTTGGTTAGGTCGTCTTATTATTGACTGTTACGCCGGACTGGTTACACTAATTTTAATAATAATTAGAGTTCGATATTGGTCTTTTGGTGAGACTACTATTTGCTGTCTCTTGTTGAGACTTCTAATTTGAACCTTGCCTTGTGACCTTCTATCTTGAACTGTCGCAAGTCTTCGTGGTCCGTCTCCACGAAAGCTGTGTTCCTCGCCGAATCACCCTGATTGGTGATTTCCAAAACGATTTTCCACCAATCAGTTTTTCTCCGATGCATCTCGCGTGAAGTTGGCCCAGCCACGAAATATCGAGGCCCACCTGTCCCTTGAACTCTTGGAGACTCTAGGATTTATGGCCTCTCGTGTCCTAGTGACCGAGTGTCGCACGCAACGCGAAAAGGGACACCTTTGTCCGTTGAAAACAAAATACTTGCCTGCGACGTAACCACCTTTGAAGCCATAAATCCGGCTATAGGATTCCCTTAGGTTTAGTCTATTTTACGACTAAACATGTCTAATACATATTAACAATTTCTTAAAACCAATAAGAGAATCAATAAGAACGAAATCAAACCGATATAAGAATATATGTATCTACTATTGTTGTGACGCGAATCTTATTTGTTGATCAATAGTTTTCCGCGTCTCTCACACGCCTACTTAAATTTTTGTAAGTTGCAAATAATCTTCGTATGTACTGTGCTAACCGACAGATATGGACTTTATCTTTGGTCTTTGAAATATTCTTTACGGATTGTTCTTTTGGCGTTTGATTTTCCTTGTATTTGTGTTAAAGTGTGTAGTGTGGGGTGGCCTATGTTGACGAGTAGGGTCTCTTCTTCCTGTTGGGCTGTTCTTCATGAGCTGCGGGCACTCGGTCCACCCTGGATTTCCTCAGTCGACAGGGTGGTGGTATGGCGTCGAGGTGGGGGTGTGAGGCCCAAGGGAAGGTCAGTCCTAACGGGACTGAAATGTGTTTGTGTGTGTGTGTTATTGCTTTACAACACGTCAATTGCCATTGAAGGAAATGTACGGGCACCAGGAAGGCGTATGGCACGCAGAAGCGTCGAGTTTCTGCGTCCACAAAATTCGACATCGCTTCGGAAAGAAAAGTAAACATAAAAGAATTTAAATTAGAAGCCCTCAAAAATAGCAGGTCTGGTCGTCCGTGTAATAAAGTCAAACTCTTAATGGTTGCGTTTGCAACGCAACAACTATACATATATTGCGTTGAGCCTAACCGTATTCGATACAGAACCGAAAAATAACAGTTACAGAACCGACATGGAATCGATATAATATGGAGTCTCAAAAACCGAAACCGAAACCGATATGGGCGAGAACCGTTATATAACATTTTTTCGGTTCTCATAACTGTTTCAATCAGAACCGATATATAATAGTTTGAAACACTTATTTTTGGAACTTTTTCAAACCTAACTAGTACCGTTTAATTCATCTGCATTATTAGCGTATTATACGCGTAATTTTCCTGGTCACTATCACGGAAGCGTATATATACGCGCATTCAAAAATACCAGGAAAAAAACGAAAAGTTGCCCCATGTCAAGCATTACCGTCAAGATTTACTGGTCAACATTTTCCAACACTCATAGGAACAACTTCATCGAGAAAATCTCAGAAGCGTTGTATAGTTTGTTCGTCACCAAAAAAAAAAAACAAAAACGGAAAGAAACAATTATCAGTGCGATAACTGCCAAGTAGCCACATATGTGCATTGACCATTTCAAATCCTATCACATTGTACAAAACAATTAATCTAGATTGTTCAAATTGTGGCGGGTACGTCGTCGTCAACAAACCCTTACCGAACCTCGTTCTATTCTTCCACGCGAACTTTCCCTTTTCCAACTCCTTCAGATTTTAGTTTCCGTTCTTTTGTCTCTCCCCGAGTTAAGACTTGCCTTCGTCCTCGAGTAGCCTAAGAAGCGCACATGTGGCATCCAGGTTTCCATCGCCGAACCGCTACCGCCGGGACAATTAACGAAGTAAACGATTGTATTTTCTAGACCAATTGTACGCCGACCATACACTTATACTTTAATAAATTGAGGTGAAAACAGTGTAACGACGTTCCTCACCCACCTCAAAATCAATGAAATATTAAGTTTTTAAACTTTCTGAGATATTTGTAACTAAATTTAATAAAAAAAAAATTTCATGTTAAGGGCCTATTTTTCCTTTTTTTCAAATGATGCAAATGGGTGAAGGAGTAAGAATAGAGTAACCTTATAACCCGATATTTCTTCGTTCATGAAAGGAAAAGTTACAATACGATTTTACGTTTTGTTTAGAGAAGCAAGAATTAATAATTATTGTAAAGACATTGGTTGATAATAATGTACATATAGTCTAACAATATAATGCAATAGTATAACAATAAAAATCAAATGAAACTTATAAAACATAGATAAATGGATATGTAACTTTCAAATCACGTGGCATTACAGAGAGTTAATTAACCATACTAGAAGAAAGAAGAGTACAGAATTTACAAGGGAAGTTAGGGAACCCGGGGAATCAGTTAGAGCAGCTGATTCCACAACACAAAGCAACATTTTCAGTCATTTCAAACAAGACGACGGACATTCTTCAGTCTTTAGATGTGTTTGGATTCCGGATTTAGAAAAACTTTATGCGGACATTTTCGGATAATGTAATTCTCCAAGAGAGGGATGTCAATTTATATTCGTGCAATAAAATAATGGAATTACAGTTACTAACCTACTAAACAACCCACAATTGTTCAATATTCTCGGTTTAAAAGCGGATATCTAAAAACGCATCTTAACGAATTTAAAAATTCTGTAGATTTCTGTTACTTCAGGAATGAAAAGCATAACTCAAATGTAGTATTAGTGAGGTGGCCGTGCGGCGACTATTGTGCGGTGATGTGGCGAATATTTCTGTTTTAAACATTTCTATAAAAAATATAATTTAAATTATATTTTCAGTCTATCTTCCGTTTTATACGAGTATAACTACTCCAATATATTATTAAAGAACAAAACATATACAAAAAGAGGATACAAATGTTTGAATGTTACTTTATGAAACTGTTTTTTTATTAATGAAAACTGCTAAAACGAACTTGAACTTTAATAAAACAGGTTTTATTTATTTATAAAGAAAATATAACAAAATTATTTATGAAAGAAGGTTATCCTGAAGGATTTCTGCGTGTATTTACAAAATATTAACAAAAACTTAAATTTAAGGGTAGGTAGGGCGGGGGTAATTTAAAAAGCATGGATTTTTCGATAATTATTTTTACGCAGTTTCATAAATATAAGAAAAAGCAATATTTATCTGAACGTCTTTTACATCTCTCACTGTTCTCGAAATATTCCATGAAAAAGAAAATTCTGCATTTTTCCAAGGGGTGATGATTTTATTCCGTAAAACCGTACTATGGGACCAACAAAAAATAGGTTTGGTCTATTTGCACACAAAGATTTCTTATTTTCTGAATTTCCAGGTTCGCTAACTTCCCTTGTCATATTTGTCCCCAAGTGTCTATCCACAAATCGAGCAAAATCTCGTGATGCACTCGAACCGTGATTCAAGAGGAGCACGTGGGTGGGCGTGAATGGTGTACACGTTGTGTGTACGTGTCGCGTTGTCAGTCGCACATGCGAAAGTGAAAGTTCGAGGCTGATGTACGATATAGATTCTATCGTTCCCATAACATCGAGGAGAGCGTCGAACCAGCCCATAATGCGGACTCGAGTGTTTTCTGCGTGGATACTACCCACTCCTAGATATCTGGCAAATTGATCGTTCGTGTGTGCTCGATTACGTTTATTCGTTCACGTGGTCTCGTTACGAGACATACCACCTGTGGTTATGCGAAAAACAGCGGAGGTATTCAGAATTATGCTTGGAATTTATGAAGAATGACAAATCGCGTGGATTAATTTCATTTTCAAGAAGACTCGAAACTCAATGATCTAAATATAATTCCTTATCAAAAAATAAGTAAAAAATGTAGAATGAAGTTTTTTGATTGCTTGGCTAGTTTTCGCGAAGAATGATTTTAAATGTAAAAGTACCACGGATTGATTATGATGTATAAAACATATCTTGTACGTAATCAAACTGTTAGTTTTAATTATGCTACATAATATTATTACAGTCAGCCCTCTTATAACACGGTGCAAAAATTGCGACCTTCCTCCTGTACCACAATATTCTTTTAAATGGTTTCCATATAGCACGGCTTCATAAACTTGGGCAACTCTCACATAGCACGAATGTTTTAAGTATGCATTCTTATACCGTTTCATTAAAAAAAAAAATATGCTCGCCCATTTCGCCCATACCTATAATAGAGTGATGATAAAAATTAATAAGGTTATTTGTTTTTTAATAAGCACTTGTTCCGTCGCGCAGGTACGGAACGCGTGGGGTCTTCGTTGACCGGGTTTATGGCACGCTCGCACGAGAAGGTTATTTTTGAGAACAAAGACGCTTCGTAGCTCCGCGAAAAAATAAGTATTTTCTTACAGAACAATGCCTTTAGAATTTCGACTTTTCCGCGTCCTCAATAACCGAAGACGTGTCATAAACCAGGTATTACTGAAGGGTCAATCCACACGCGCGTATAACGGCACTCTCGGCCGAGGGTTGACCTGGCGGGAACTTCCGACGCGTCACCGAAGGACAGCGAAGATTCCACGCACCCACTCCTTCCAAGGAAAAGCGCGCCAAGGGCGCAATGGAAGGGTGAAAACTGCGGACTCCAGAAAAATTCGGGAATCGAGGGAGAGATTGAGAAAAGGTTCCATCGAGCGAACACATTAGATCTCCAGCCGTTCGAGGAGACACAAGTACAATTCGAGTCGCGATCGAATACTCGAGTTTTCAAACAACTCGTCAATCGTTTCGTGACGCACTCTACGTTTTGCTACGAATCAGCAAAACAAATTTGAACTAGTTACCTAAGGTTAATTTTGGCGGGTAACAGTCGCGACCGCGAGCTTCCTTTTGAACATCGCAAAAGAACGCGACGCGACAGCACTTATTGTTGTAATTTGTATTTTTTAGATTTATAAAAATTCTGAATAACTGTTTATCTTATCTTTGATTTAACATATTAACTCTTAAAATCATTAAAAAAACTCAAAATAAATTCTTTGGGTTTGTATTATTTCTAAGTTTCGTTCAACACTTTTCAAATAGTACGGCATTCCGAGAACACGGTTTCGATACAACACGACACTCCATGAACACGGTATCGATATACGTAACACGAAACGCATTCCCCTAATTTCTATTAGTTCATGGTTTCGCTTAACACGTCTTCGATACAACACGGAACGAATGATCGTGTTATAGAAGGGTTGACTATATTTAATGCTGATGATATCGTAGTGTAGAGTAAACTTTATGAATGAGAGTAGTGAATCAGGTTTGTAGAACGATAGGTGCGAATGAAAAGTATTCGAAACGAAACTGTATTCGATTGCAAATAGAATGTGATGATTTTTACAAATTGTGTACTATATATTTATTATTGAAAGTAATTACTTCGTATTATTTCACAAAATAAATGATCAAGATCGAACTCGTTTAATTTAAACCATTCTAATTTCATATTCAAAGTTATTTTTCTCAAAAACTAAGCATACAATCGAAATACTTTATTCTAAATTTGTTAGTTATTTTTTAATTATCTGTCGGTTGTACTACGATTTACCGGATACTCTGTAATAGATATTATTTTTACTTCATTTCTGTTTTCCAAAAGATTTATTTTCAATTCACTACCTCGTTCATTCATTATTTCTTTGATTCACTAATATTCGGAAAATTCGTTCGCCTTACGTGCAAAACCGGTTCCACAGCTTCGTCTCACTCGTACGTACGTTTCTAGCGCGATTGTAATTCAACCTTAAAGGCAAAGTTCCTCCTCGAAGCACAATATTACACTTCAACATCGCCCGGTAACCAAAGTTATATACCCACTAGATTGAGGACACTCCAAGCTAATTGGGCTATTCGTGGCCACAGTTTGTGTTACAAAACGAGAAACTATTAAGGGCGGTAAAACATCTTCAACTGGGTGGCTCAACAGGTATTAATTTGCACGTATGTACATCCACTGGAGGTAATCGGTACAATACGGAGAATTTAATTACACATGACAACGAGCCGTAAAATCTCTCAAAACGGAGTTCTACTTACAGATAAAAGTCCGGTAATCAAGTTTTAGCAATTAGAAAGGTAGAAAGTTAATTCGCGTGGATTAAAAAACAGTGCAAATG
>NW_017100544.1:214534-235317 GCF_001263275.1 Habropoda laboriosa
CACGGGACATCACACTTTTTTTCCACGCAGGAACTACTTTCTCAGGAGTTTCGAGCATTCATTCCGCTCGCTTGTTCATGTAAATGCGTTTTTCTTTCCATGGTCTAACACGACCAGCTTTTTTAATTCTGGAATCCGGTTTTCGATGAACGTCATACTTCTTGCATGCACGTTAATGCAGCACCGCCGACAGGGTACCTACTTTTTTGCAAATCTCGTTATGGTGCGTAAGGTTCCTTTAATCCTAGAACATTGGCATGAGAAATACAGTGTACCCCAAGAGATGTTTTTTCATACATGCTTTTCATTTCATATTTTCACATTAAAAATATCATTAGATTGAATAAATGTGTTATTTATCAATTTCTTTTATAATTAAACTAAACAATTTTTACAATTTTAATGTTAATAAACTGTAGTAAAATAATACAAAAATTATTTTTACTATATCAACATTAATACCACAAAAAATTAATGCTAATATTCCAGGGTTAAGGAAAACATTTGTATCTTAAGCGTTGCTCCCAATTGTTAGATAGATCTTCTTAAATTTTTCAGAAGGATGTAGGCATTTTTGAATGATGAAAAATTGGATTATTTGTTACTTGAATATTGGCAAAAAGTAGGAGGTGCATGTTTATGTAGAGAAACAATGATTTAATTTTAGAAACCTTGAATTATACTAGTATGTGAAACATAGTATTATTTCCAGATGCTCTACTCGTTGTTTTCCATGATATGCTGTGATAGAAGTGAGTCATAAATTCAAACAAATATATCAGCTTGGAGATAAGCTCTCCGCACCTGGGAGCAAGAAGAGGTTTTTGAGGCGGATAAGACAAGATTCGCAGTATGAGCCAAGGAATGGCTGGTTGTGAACTTTACAAAATGAATATAGTCCTTCAAAGATGATACCAATTGGTTTTGTTCAAAGATTTTATCTTGAATATATTTTATTATCAATAAAACAGAGATTCAGGTTCAAGGTTCAGCGTTTCATATTTTAAAAATCTTGTCCGATGTGTAGAACGTGTTTTCTTGGAATTGCAGATGAACTTATTGGAAGCTTCTTATACTGTCAAAAATACATACAATGTAATAAACATGCGTGCCATGTCACCAAGTAATGACACTGAATCACTCTCACAAGTGAAAGGGTGAAACTTTAGAAAACGTCAATACATATTCAGTTCACTATCACGGTAGTAAATATTACATGACAGCTAACTAAAAACAAATTAGCATTCTTGAGGCTTGCTATCTTGACCATCGTTGAAGTCAATTAAGTTTCAGTATTTCTAGGTATAAACTCGATAGCCAATTTTGATATCTGCAAAATTCAATTTAAATGGCTGTTCGCCTGTGTCCGCGATGAGACTTGCGGTGAGGACCGAAGGTAGGGATGATTGAATTGAAATGAACGAGTTAACACTTCAATAACTATTTTACAAATAAATTATTACAAATAACAATTAAGTGGTTGACGCGAGAGTGATGATGTATGGGTATTTATGACGAGATACGGGGTGGTTCTATATAGGTTCGCACATCTCGTAAGGACGTGTATTCCGAAGTCTTAAGTGTCGTGTGTGTTAGACTCTTCTCTTTGTAGGATTGTTCAAAACTCTCTTCTTCAGAGATTCCCAGAAAGGGGGTAAACTCTAGGGATGACAGTTAGCTATTGAGATCGTACACGACGTTTAGGAAAAAAGAAACTGTTCTGTTAGGTTTTCTGTAGAAGCGGTTTATGGCACGATCGAACGGGAACGGTTATTTTTGAGATCAGGATTTTCGTTTACTGCTTGCACGTGTCTAATTACATCCTGGTGAGGATCACTAGAATTGTTTTGTTAGATTTTTAGTAATTTGTGTCCCTCGCGCTCAATAGCCTAAGAACATACCATAAACCACGAATTTCCGAACGGCACATCTGTATGTAACGGTCCGCTTGCCGATTAGTCACCTGGAGGAAATTCCAGATTTGTGGGACCTTCCGCCCACCCCTCGCGACCGTCTCCCACCCTTCCAAGGTGACAGCGCGCTCAGGGCGCACTGGAAGGGCGGTAAAGACGATATTAGACACGCTGATTGACAAATGCAATCGTTAACCATTAACCAATCAGCGTGTCCTCACGAAAAACATCGTTCAAAATGAGAGTAACCTTGCTCTCGGACCGATTCTCGTCCGTTCTATGCATAGACAGAGAGCGTAGTAGAGGGTAAAACGGAGAAAAACGTAGGCGGTTAAGTGGGGGTTTGGACGTTCTAGTGGTTCTAGCCCTGCCTTAGGCACGTCCCATGCGCGAAGCGAGGTTACTCTCATTTTGAACATAGTATAGTCGTTCAACCACCACAAACAAGGAGAACCACGGAGCAACCAGCTCATATTTATTGTAACATTACGCGGTAGAAATAGAACAATTTGCAAGTCCCAATCATATTGGGTAGTCCTTCGAACAGTATCTAGACGGGACAACATCGTGCAAATACTACAAAGCTCGAAAGTTAATTTGTAACAACCACGGGCATCAACATGTTCCTTAAGGGGTCTTCCTAGTGTGACAAGTTGAAAAAATCAATATTCTTTTGCATTTTCTTATAGTTTAACATCTTGAAAATATGTCCACGAAGTTTTAAAGCTTAATTCTCAAAATTGGCAGAGATATATGCCTTCAAAGGAAGCGGTTTTATATAGTCTTGAACTGTAGTTAAAATTTTAAACGCATTTTTCTCGAAACATTTTTTAAATTGGCTGACATGATTACCAAAAAACCAGAAGTCCGATCCTCTCGAAAGGAGGATGTTAAAAAAAGGCCAATTTTGGCATACGGCCGGAACGAAAATTTTTTTTACAGCATAATTCTACGCACCCTAAGGAAGAAAAAATGTAATTGCCATTTTTCCCGGAAATGATGGGAAAGTTATGAGAAAGCGGTTCAAGGTAAGCTAAATATTCACGAGTGGGCACCAGGAAGGTACGTGGCCCGCAGAAACTTTATTTTTCTACAGCCATAAAACGCTTCCTGGGCTTCGTCGCCAATTTGAAAGGAAAAATTAATTAACACGAAGAAAAAAGGCGCGTATTCAAAAATAGCGTAAACAGGCGTCCATGTCATAAACCCAATCCCTAACAAGAATAAACAGACAAATTTGCAAAAGGATACGTGTAGCACTTGCTTTGTTTTAAATTTCCGAAGAATTAAGTTTTTTCAGCCGTCATAGTAGGAATACTCCTTAAGGGATTAACGAATAAAGAGACATTCTCAAAAACAGCTTTCTAGCTTGTGTGTCATGAAACGTACTAGCCATCTGCACGCCGGATGGCTTCTTCCTTTGTACAGACTGGTAGCTGCTATGGAACAACTGCTTCGACAGGGTGAAAATAAAAACTGCTATTTTTATGGCGATACTCCGCGGGTGGTCCGCAGAACAATGGTAGATCATAATATCTCTGAAATAGAATCTAAATTTGACCAATCAATAAAAATCTGGAAAATTCTACAAATTTGGAATATTCTACGTAATACAAATTCTAGCAATACAAAATACCTCTAAATAATACAAATTCTACAAATACTTGGAATAACAGAAATTCCAGAAATGCTAAGCAAGCAATAAACTCCAACAAATAAATTCTATTAACCTTGGAAAACCTATTTATAAAAAACGATGAATCAAAGAAAGACGAGGACAAGCTCCGCTAATCGGATTTCCAGGGGCGGTGATTTCCGAATTTATGCGAATGAATTAGTAATGAACTTGTACGAGTCGAGTGGAGTGACAAAGAGGCTTAACCTAGAGCAGGCATGGGCAACTCACGCCTGTGTGCTGGCAAGTCTCTCCATCTCGCGTAGGGAATTCGTGGTGGGACAATTTGTATAGGCAAAAACCACCTGTCCCATGGAAGTAGCTATATCGTTTAGAAATGGGATGCAATGGGATCCATACATAGAAATGTACGTGGGTCGTTTGAAAAGTTCTCGATATGTAATGGAAAGACAGTTTTCAAATTACTCTTATTTTTCAATATAATCCCCTTTAAAATCAATGAACTTTGATTCTTTGAGAAATATGTATTCGAATTTATTTATTTCTGATCAATTGTTAGGAAATGTGGCCGCAGAAGTATACTGGTTCAAATAACTAAATACTACATAGTAGAATGATTTTATATGCGACAGTTATTCATATGACGAATGAGAATCTCTGATAAGCTAAAAATTTCGAAACGCTTACTGTTATCTGTACTTCATTCGGAGAACTTTTGTAACATGTATCAAATTAGGGTAACACTTTTTACTTTAAATTCTAAATGATTGGATTCTTTTGTACATTTTTTAAAATATCGTTTTATTCATGAAAAGTTCAAAATAACAATTTGCTTATAATTTACATGTGCTACAGATTTTATCCACTAAAAAAAAATTACTTCCACAGCCAAAATCTTCCTGAGTATAATGGGAAACAGAATTATTCATACCGGTAACATTTTCGTAGATACAAAATTTATTTATGAGATAAAAGCACATTAAAACTAGCGAAAATTAGCAACTTTCTTTAACAGTAACTTCTTCACTACTGAATTTTAGAAACATTCTTCGAATCAATTGGTTGAAGGAATATGGTTATTATTATAAATAATGAGACGTGAGTAGGGTTGCGCTAAGTACCCTCACGGTATTAGCACGATCTTTATTGAAATAGACTGTCGGCGTTGGAGGTCCGTGCCTGACTGGCCTCCTGACGCCTCGCTTTTCTTATTAAATTTTAGCTATCTGTTAATCGTACCTGATTGGTTAACCCGTCGCATCGGTGTTAACCAATCAGGTAATTTCTCTCCAAGTCGCTGCGTGTCCCTTGCGCCCTTGGCGCGCTTTTTCGGGGACCGCAGTGCGACTTGGCGGGGGAGGTTTTTCCCCTGACGTCACTTGGCGGGCAGCTGAGTTTCCTCCAGGTCAAGTACTCGTGACCTGCCGGTCCGGGCCTCTGGGCCTCGTACGGCGGACCTTTCGGAAACCCTTGGTTTATGATCCGGCAATTTGCTATTGAGGCCGTCGGAGAAAGTTTCTACGCGGATGCATTGCCGAATTTTTAGAAATTAAATAAGCTAAAAACGGTTTCCTCAAAAATAGCCTTTCAAGCGCGCACGTCATAAACCGTGCTGGTAGTCTGCTCGCCAAATGTTTTCCGCTGTAGCTGGTCGCTACATGGTAAATTTTTATTCATTCGTACAGGAAGATCCTGCATGTTAATATGAAGTATTCCATATATTGTATAAAATGTCTATTGGTGTTCTTATGTCTTCAACTATTTCGTGATCTTTCATATCTCTTTTCCAGTAAAAAACCAGAAAGTTAGTATCTTTTTACAAAAAAATGAAGTAGGTAACTTTTATAATTTTGTCGAAATTTTAAGAATCTGTTATAAAAATTATAGTCATTTTCATATGTACCAAAAAATTCCAGAATGATAATAATGCATAGAAAAAAGTTAATGTATTAAAAAATGTATGCGTAACAATTAGAGATATTCAAGCACGTGGCAAAATATTTTGATGGTAAATACTTGGGCCTATGAGCCTCCCAAAATTAGTCGGGCGTAGTATACGTCTTGCAACGCATGCCACTACAGCATCACCGCTCTCGACGAAAATTTTGCCCACACGGGCACGAGTTGTTCCTGCCTGACCTAGACCAATTCAAGAATGGAGCAACAGGTTACAGAGCCACTTCTCCAGAGAGAAATACCCGTCCTACACGTATTCCTACTACTCTTACTGATGATCGTTTTGGTTGTCGTCGACGACGACGACGTCGTCGTCCCTCCATATTTGTTTTGTCTACCGTGGCACGGCCCAACCTTCGTTCCTGCAAGTCTGACATAATGGAGACAGAGAGGGAAAGTGAGAGCCTGGGTAGAGAAAAGATCGTGAAATCGGCTGCTTTCTCATTCATGCACTCCAAAAGACGTATGAACGACTCAAGGCCGACGTCATTCATCTCCTCATGTAAATTCCCGGTATTTTTATCCTTCTGTATCGAAAATTCATCGATTCGTGCTGAAAGATTCGTGTAGAGAATAGCTGAATACAGATGGTTGAAGCTGAATTTGCTGAGAAGCAGAGGTGGATGAGAGTGAGTTTGTGCTTTGCAGATCTTTATTATTAACATTTTGCGTAAAGTTTCTTTTTTTAATAGTATCCTTTAACATGTTTATTCTCTCATAATCGTATTGTGGATGTTGAGTTCATCCTTTATATCCTTATAAAACTCAATTGATGTATGTAATAATCAAAATTCATATTGTACGAGTAGCAATAATATCGTTCTGCAATATAAGTATTATGTGATATTTCATTAAGTTTTGTGATTCATCAATTTTATGATAACAATTTCTCATAAAATGCCATTTTATTACTAAGGTAATTTACATCATAAGGAACCATGTTAAAGGCATAAAAAATGGAAAGTTAGATAGTGATCAATTGTGAAGCTGGTTCTCTCAAAAATTGCTATTGTTGAGTTCTATTCTCAACGCCTAATCTGTTGGAGTTATTGATCTTTCAAAAGGAGTTACGTACGTTTTATACTTTGTGCTTAGTAAATTAATTATCGTTGGCACGACTGGATCGTTGAGAAATTAATAGTGTGCAAAATAAATATGTTGGAGTTCATGTCAGGAATCCTGAGTGAGGATATGATTAGAATGGAATGACGCAGTATTGTGCAACTGAACATACGCTATACAGGGTGTCCCGTAAAGAGTGTAACACCCGAATATGGGGGGTTGCTGGGGTGACTCTGAACAACTTTTTCCTTTACCAAAATGTTCGTTGAAGTTTCGTTTTTGAATTATTAACGAAAAACACTGGCCAATCAGAGCGCGCGTAGAGTCCGCGCTCAGGGACGAACGAACAAATTCACGCGTATGCTTGTTCACGATAGCGCGCGGGTGAATCTCTGTGTTTCTCGTTAATAATTCAAAAACGAACCTTGAAACAACATTTTGGTCAAGGAGAAAGATTGTTCAGAGTCACCCCAGCAACCCCCCATTTCCATGTGTTACACTCTTTACGGAACACCCCGTATATTTAGATTGTTATTCGTTCCTTCTTTTCGTTTTATGTTAGTGTGATACATCAAAAATAATTTTTCACTATTTCATGGGTAAAAATATTAAGAAAATGCAGTAATACTTTTCTGGTTTTGAGAAATTTTACGAGATAATTGTATTACAGGTAAATATGTATACATATAAACTTCATAAAATTGCTAATATATTGTTTCGTTAAAGAGCAACTAAATCCTCAGAGATAAAATAGCTTTATGAAATAAAAAGTCCAATTGCACTTGAATTATGAACCGCAGTCGCAAGTGAATAAATCTCTGAATATTTAGCAAAGAAAAATTACGAATCCTAAACAATAAATCTGACTTATGAACCAAGTTGCAGAAATTGCATTCATATAAATTTTTAACGTTTAAAAGAAGTAAGAATAATGAACTCCTATCTAAAAATTCGACCATGGATTAAATTAGGAAAACTGTTCTGAATAAAGGAACAGCCGTGAATCCGAACTCAGATTAAGTCATACATGTTTTCTGTTTCAAGGTATTTAAACTTTCTAACGGTTCAGTGTCTGATTATTTTGCAAAAATAGTTCCACATTATTGCAATGTAAATCGACGTAACGCAAGATAAATGATAAATTCAATTCTTTTAAATTTTTGACTTAGACCACTTTCATAATCATCGGCACAATACTGAACAGGTAAATCCACGCAACGAACAATCCCTCAAATTGTCATATTTGAAATGAAATCGTATTTCACAACGTTCTACAGTTTACTGATGCCCACGACAGCATCCCTCGCCGTAAATGGAGATATTTGTCATTATTTATGAAAATGCACCGCCTCGTGTCGAATCGCGTCCGGGCACGCGCAAAATTTACGCAATTCAATATCGCTGCTTATAGAGCAGATCGCTCGATACAGCGCGAATCTCCCTGTCGGTCCCTCCCAACATTTGTTCTACATATTATTTCTGACAATTATTTCATTAAAACTCGTCCAAATAATTACTCAACGGGAACGAAAATTCCAGCCGGCTTCCAATGGTTCCGGCATCAGACGAAATGGACCGGGGATGCAATATAGCGGCGGAGATTTCTGTTTGAAAAACGCATTAAATTGAATTCTCGCGCTGCGCTCATAACAGCTCGGAAAATTACGTTCATTCGTCTTAATCGCGGGGGAAAAAAATGCTCGAGAAATTGGATAACAGAGGGCATTTTTATCTTTTAGGCTATCTAGTAACAGGTTTCTGATCGAGATATTAACACGTTCACTCTTCAAGGAGTATGAGTACAAAGTTAATATAATTTGGGTAAAAGGAATCTCTTTCTGCGACAAAAATATATGTTGTTCTCCGTACTTTGTTGTTTAAAATGACACATAATTTATTAAGATTAGACGAACAGAAACTTTTTTGTAATATTTTTTGCACATGACTATTGGCAGAAATTACGAACGTATACCTTCTTTCAAATTGTTGCACAAGTTTCAACTATAATAATGACTTTATTTAGTTTGGTAGGGAAATTACAATGCCAAGTTCAACGAACATTTTTAAATGTAGAAAAGGAGTAATAGTGTTCTTTTGTTTTAACCATGATTTCCAGAATGTTAACATTTTCAAATATTATGTACGTACCTTTTCCTTAACTGATTCCAAGCAATATTTTTAGAATCTAACACATAAATACACATAAGAAAGACCAAAAATCTGTGGAAAGTATCTACAGTATGTCCGGTTTATCTCAGAACACGGAATTTCTCGAAAACTATGAATGTTAGAAAAAAATATTTCAAACGAAAGTTGTAGTTATGGCATTTGTTTTACCTTACAATCAGCTTACATACACGTATATTTCTGTAACTGACATCGAGCGTTCACAAAACACTGCATACTTGTGGTTTTTGCGTAAATTATTATCGAGATATCAGCTTCCAAGTTTTACATGCGGCACCGCGGGGACAGATAAGGATGTTTTTCACAATGCTACTACTAGTATGGTATTGCTGGAACATGAAGTCGTAGTTTTCCAATGTTTCCAAAACATTGTCCGACCAAATAACCTTCCCGAGGTGTACATCAGGTAACTCTAATTGCCTTCCTTGCATTTAAATATCACTGTTAATTTAATTATTTTCATAATAATTCGAGTATAGACATTTCTCTGCCTTGAGTCATACTACATATATCTATATCGTTCAGCGAATTCTGAACGTGTTAATTTTAGATACCTATTACGTGCAGGTTGAATGGTATCTGAGAGATTGATCGGTGCAAAGATTGGAGGATTGTGTGAACAATTAACGCGTACACGCGATTTCATTTTTGACACGAGATAGTTTGCACTTATGTGGCTTAATTAGCGCGTGCGTTTCGGTGACACGTGGAGTGCTTGTGGAAGAGAAAAGTAAGGAGAATAATATTAAATGTAATTTAAGTGTGAGTTATATTCAGAAAAATTCTGACGAAGACTGATTAATAAGTCGAAGTTTACGTAATGTTACATATTATAAAAATATAAAGTTTGTCTATGATAATAATATTGGAACTAGATCACTGCTGACAAATTTTATGTTTTTGGACAAACCATGTGAATAAAGCTATTTTGATTTATTTATGTCACGAGGCAAACCTATTAAGACATTAAGTTCATTTAGTTATGGAGATCGCTAAATAATGGATGAAAGAATTTCCTGGAAAATAAAACGGGGCATGCTATAAAGAAAAAGAAGAGAGAAAGCAGACTAGAAATAAATAAAATATCGATAATCTTGATTATTAAAGAGTGTTAAAATTAGATAATATACCATTTACGTAGACAAAACTTGCGGAATCCTTGTCCTTTAAACTTAAGAGATAACCAACAAAGAAGTCATATTTTCATGAAATTATTTTCATTAAAAGATTATTTTCTATAACAGAGAAATAAACCTGGTTATTACTCAGGCGTAATAATTGTCTGATTCGACTTTGATCTTCAAGAGAAGGTGAAACCCTAGCCTTTGACAGCCAAATGCCTTGTAAGGCGACTTCCATTACAGATGGTGCTGAATTTTTCCCTCTCAAAATGAAATATAGCCCCTCGTTCTCTGTTTGACTCTTCAAGGTGATTTTTTTATTCAACAGATTACAAGGGATTGCGAAACAATTACAAAGGTTGTAAAGAACGCAGATTCCAGCCGACAAAGGCAGCACACGTCCACCCATTTTGTGATTTCGCAACGATGCAACGATCGTTGTATGATTTTTCGTTTCTGTCCTTTTGTCAGTTAACGTGTGTGGCAGATGCGTTAAACAGCGTCTTTCTCTGTCCTCTGTTTTTTCTTCCGTGAAGAAAGGTGTCGACGAGTTGAAGAATTATCACCGAATCTCCGGTTGAACAGTGCAAAAGATTCCTGAGGCAACTGTAACTGTTAACACAGCTTCCCGCGCTTCTTTGTGGTTGGAAGGTCGGGTTGGCATTGGTAATTATTGCACGTGTATGTGCCAACTACTTATTGTCGCGATGGTGACCGCGCTTTATTTGTGATGTCGATTATTGCGGACTGGACCGCACTGGTGTATCAAGATGTCGAGTATTGCGTGTTAGAGCGCTCAAAGTGGTGTCGATTGTTTCTAAGTATATTAGAATCTTCCCGAGAGTCGTGAACTGGCTGTATATATCTCTTTTTGCCAAAATGGGGAGTTTACCTTGTTGGCAAATCATGGGCCTTTCACCCCCTAGAGCCGCTCTCCTAGACCCTCGTGCACTCCCCCGTGGTCCGCAGAGTAGGGCGGTGGCAGAGAGGGAGAGACGGTCCCAAACGGGGGTGTCAGCCCCGCGTGGCGATTTTGCCGAAACGTCGACTTTACGGGTTTACGGCATGTTTACAGTTACTGAGCGCACAGAGGCAAGTACCGGCTTGCCATGTGGCCCGCAGAAGTGGAGAATTTCCGCGGCCATCAGGCAATAAGCCGGATTTGCCCTCTGGCTTGAATAGGCTATTGTTATCGAAAAACTTGTAGAAAAACTTCTCAAAGGTAACGTCGCTTGGAATCCGTGCCATAAACCCCTGTTGGTTAAACAGTAACTTCTTCACGTTTCTTGCGAACGAATTTTGCAACATTGGGTTTTTATGCGTTGATTAGGTTTGTCTGGCGTAGATCCAGTCAACCTTCGATTCATGTTAATATTGTGTTTGCGATTTCCAGCCAGGATTTCCTTTTGTATTTTATTTGTTATATTTCATTCAGGATTTCTGTCTATTAATGTATTTCTTTGTTCATTAAAGTTTGATTCAATTTTAAATTCGGTTCGAATATCAGTTTGCTTTAAATTCCAATTTGACTCAAATCTTAATTCAGTTCAAATTTCAGTTTGATTTAATTTTGAATTTGATCAAAATTTCATTCCGATTGAAACCCTAATTTGGCTCTCTGTGAAATTAATTTTTCAATTCAGTCCAAAGTTCAATTTGGTTTTAATCCGTTCACTCTTAATTTAAACGTACCTCGAATCGCAATTCTTCTCATGCTCCATCGAACGCGTTTTGATCGAAATGAAATTTAAAAATTTCCCAAAGAGATACATATCTGCTGACTTTTGGTTCAAGGAGGCAAGCACGAAAAGTTATCAAGATTAACGACACGACGTGCTCGGAACCTTGAGATGTTCGTTTCCTAGCAGACGTCCAGAGACATAACAGTGAACGGAGAAATGTGGTGTATGAAAGGCGTACGGGAAAACATGGAGAAACGGACGGAATTTTCGAGAATTCGCGGCGGACAGTTCGTTTCATAATAACACACGTCAGGCGAAATCAATAAAGACAAATAAGCTCTCCAATACCGCCAATAAAATTCCTCATCGTACAGTGTTCCTTAATGGACTGAGAAGATTGGCCAATAAGTAATGTCGGATTTTTCCGTAAGAGATCGTTTCTGCTGTTTTTAAAACACAAGACTATTCGTAACCTACAAGACGCATCTATTATCTAAAAGTTGAGACATTAACGTGTAATTTGAAAAAATTTCATTATATTTGGTTAAATTTTTTTATTTGAAAATGAACAACGAGAAGATGTATTTTCGTGCAATTATGCGTTTTTACTTTCGCAAAGGTACAAATGCGGTATAAACAGCAAAGAAGATTTCTGATGTGCATGGTGATGGTGCTGTGAATGAAAGAATGGTGCAAAGATGCTTCAAAAAGTTTCATAATGGAGATTTTAGTCACTCATTTTAATCACTTTAGTCAAACTTTTTTTTTTAAATATCACGTTAAAATCTCAGCTTTTAACCTATACATACGTTTTATAGTTTACGAATAGCCTTTTGTTTTAAACACAGTAGAAATGATTTCTTACGGAAAAATCCGACATTAGGTACTTATTAGTCAACCCAATATAATACAGCTTATAACTGGTAAAATAATCGATTGTACGCCCTTTCTCTGATAGCAGTTTTTACACCGTGCCCTTGCACCTGGGTCTTTATGAATCGCTCGATTATTTCCGAGGAAATTGCAGAGGTAGTTCTCCTTGAACGTATCGAATATATCATCCTGCAAACCGCGTGTTTTACTCTTTTCGCTTCAACATAAAATGGTTGCTATTGAAGTGTAACATAATATGTAGTATGTAGATGTATATTTTTATGTGTTTGAAATTCTCCTTTGCTCGGATTAACGATTGAATTTTATTTTTTTCGATTTCGACATTAAGTCAGTTTCACTTTCTAGTGATGTATCTCGGTTAATTACAAAAGGATGGATATGGAACATCATTTATTTTACTTTAGAATTACGTAGTGCTAATTCAATCCATTTTCATATATGACATTGTAATACAAATTAACCCAAATTATGATTAATTAATCGTTGCTTCTTAGTGTTCCAATATATTTGAGAATACTTGTACGTATTGTAGAATCATTTTATAAATTATAAAATATGCTTTCAATTATTATAGAAAATTATTAGGTGAGCCAAATCTATTTATATAATAATTTAATATCAAATTCAAATATTCTAAAAAAATCACAAAGAATCAGGAACACGATATACCAAATTATCATAACAATTTTAAAAAATATTTCAATTCTAGTTTTTCTTCGAAAAATCATATTTTACATATTTCCAAAATTTTTCCTTGTAGTTAAACAATATTTCACAATCTTTCAATTCAGCAAAACTTGAATGTGGTAGACACTAGAAACGAATAAGTCCTAAGTATTTATCCGCTACGTACGATCGATTGTATAATGGGTGTTCCAAAAGTACACTGAACCGACGACACGGGGAATCGGAAAGCGTTTCAGTTCCGGCACTTCTATAGCAAGATAGACACTCCGGATAAGAGAGGAATTTAATTGAGAGCCATTGTTTCCGCGTTGCCTCTTCCTCGTTTTACTGGAAAGCTTTGTATTAACAATCAGTCGCAATTAACTGTTATTACGTCACTGTTCGAGGACCGAACAGAGAAATATTAACGCGCGACGAAACGATTAGAATACTTTCCACGAATCGCTATTTCTGTTTCGTGATAAATTACTTTTACATGGTAGTAATGATTGATCATGATGACTATTCACTTTAATGGTGGAGTTGCAGATGTTGAAATTTTCAAAAAGTTTATGCTCTTGAGTTATTTTAAAATATTTTGAGATATTAAGAGAAATTAGTACAAATTGATGCAGTTTGTTAAATGAATTATTACTTTAATATAATCTAGATATTAGATGACTATAAACTAGACTTAGATGAATATAATTTGGACAGTTTTCTTGTCATTTTTCCTTTCTGAGAAACCATTGCTTTTTGTGACGGGATTGTGCGATCCATATTCACCTGCTTCGAAAGTAATTATTCAGTAACTATTTTACGATGACAATTTACTGCTCTGTCAGTGTATTTCATTCAGGTAATTACACATTAACATAATTATCAATATGTTCCTAATTGGCTATTTGAATAATAACAAACGTTAATATCTCCAAGCAATTTTGGAGATATTGATATTTGTCATTACTAAAAATTACGTACGGGAACGTTTATAAAAAAGCAATATCATCTTTCACTTTTCACATTAACCTTTCTTACACTGTATCAAACTACAAGTTTCAGTATTTTTTAATTATTAACCCCCCTCTGAACACCGGATGAATTCTTATTAAATTTTATCAATATAACTAAACCACTCTTTTCATTCTTTTCATTCTATAAAATCATGCAAAGCAAATAACGAGTTTCTATTCGTTTCAAACACACTCTATGTTGTGGGATTTATGGGTGATTCCGTGATCGACTTTGTAGAAGTGTATTTTAATAGTGAATATTCATTAATAGAAACAGAATAAAAACCACACGACTACAAAACTAACAAGACCGTGCCTCGTATTATTACCATCCATTTTATTACAAGTCTACGCTATCTACTACCTTCACTCTAGTTCCATACCACACACTTCCTCGTTCTACACTTTTCTCACCCTCTCCCAAAAAAACACTCTCTCCCACTACACATGCACGCTAATTTCATATTTTTCCTATAAATCGTGAAAAAGGGCCTGGTTTATGTCCTTGTCGATCCTTGCTTTTCCTTTCATTACCCTCGTTGTACGTTTTTTAAAACTACGAACGAAGGGACAACACTTACAAACCTACCTATTCAAAGAGTTGTCGCGTTTAATTGGTGCAACGCATTTGCGTACTACCGCCTACCATCCGCAAGCAAATGTTATGGTGCAACGATTTCATCGTCAATTAAAGGCTGCAATAAAATGCTACGCGACCAAAAACTGGGTTGAAATTTTACCTATTGCTGTGTTCGGTATTCGGTAAGTCTTTAAGGAGGATTTGGAAGCGTCGGCGGCGGATCGGATTACGGTTACCGAGCAAGTTCTTTGTATCCAGTAAGGCCAAGGATTCTTCGGTGTTTACTTCTCATTACGTGAATATTTCAAGAAACTTCGACCCTCCTTTGTTCCTCGTCACGGGACGAGAACAAGTTTAATTTTTAAGGAACTCGCCTCGTTGCCATATGTCTTTCTCCGCCACGACACAGTCAAGGGTCCTTTGCAGCCCTCTTACGATGGGCTTTTCAAGGTTCTACAACATGGCGACAAAATTTTCGTTATTAACATTAACGGAAAACAGACTAAGGTGTCCGTTGATCGTTTCAAGCCCACCTTTGTTTTAATTGACGATGACCATAACGTAAATCCAGAACGACAACAAAATGACGAACGGGACGACACGTGAGTACGTACGAAGGCATTACTCCGACAGAGAATAATTACACCACTCGGTCAGGTAGACGTATCAAATTCCCCGATCATTTACAAGCCGGACTATGGTTAAAGTTTTGCGTTTTCTTTTTTTTTTCTTTATGTACTAATACACCCGTTTTTATATATTTTTATTGTTACTATATAGCGTGAGGCACCTAACTTGATCACCTCGAATAACTTCTGAATTATGCGATGTACAAAAAATTATTTCTACAAAGGTTACATGGTATCAAGAGGGACATCGCGTGGTGCACACGACTTCTTTATAAGTGTAGACGTTTAGAAGATTTTAGGATCAACTTTGTTTTTTTTTTTTTAAATGGAATGCCCTACTTTCTTTCGGCAGTTCAAAAGCTCGTTAATTTCCAAGTAGAAAAGTATTAAACGTTGTTTGTCCTAAAGCTAATAATTAACGAGATATTAACGAAAGTTTGATTCGCATAAGGTTGCGTTGAAAGATCAGGGCTGCCTCGTTCACCAGACCTGTCACCATTGGATTATTTTCTCTGGGGTACATTAAAAAATAACGTGTATCGTGAACCACCAACAATGGTAGAGGATATGCAAGAACGAATTTGTGAAGCGTTAAACTTTCGTTAATATCTCGTTAATTACTAGCTTTAGGACAAACAATGTTTAATACTTTTCTATTTGGAAATTAACGAGCTTCCGAACTGTCGTAAAAAAAAATAGGGCATTCGATTTAAAAAAAACAAAGTTGATCGTCAAATCCTCTAAACGTCTACACTTATAAAGAAGTCGTGTACACCACGTGATGTCCCTCTTGATACCATGTAACCTTTGTAGAAACAATTTTTTGTACAACGCATAATTCAGAAGTTATTCGAGGTGATAAAGTTAGGTGCCTCACCCTACAGTAACTATACATATGTATTTTTGGTTACATAACCACACGTCTGATTATTCACCTCACGTCCATTTCAAACATAAACTTAACAAATGCTACATAAATCTACCCAACTTCCAAATTAGTGTGCACACTACCACTCAATCAACCGTTCCATCTATTCAGAAACAAAAAAGAAACCACCTGCACGACCTCGCGAACGCCATGAATCCTTCAACCTTCATCCAGGTCGCGCGCGCAATTATATCGTTCGATTTCGTTTAAGTTTCCCGTGGCCGTAAACGTGAAGCTCCTGGAAATATAACATCTCGAACCGAGGGAAAATTACTTGGGGGGAAAGGTTTAATCGTGGGCAGTTAGCTTTAATTGTCCACAACGGGGAGGAAAAACAAGCGGTTGTAAAACATCTCGCGAAAGACGTCTTGAGGCTGAAACACGGCTAACGAAGAAAACCCTGTCCCGTTTATTGTATTCGATAATCATATGTGTACAGTTACTCACAAAATTGAGCGTACACTTATGTTGGTAATGAAAATCGGCGGGAAAATGAATGAAAACATAGATATTTTAGTACAATAACTGTTCAATTCTAACACGTCGTTAAGAATCGATTGAATAATGTAGCGACTGTCTGATCGCCTGAACTTTTTGCTTTCAATCTTTTTTCTGTTCTGCCGTGTCGTTGGCGCGTTGCCCCGTTCAGTCCTCGCAATTCCCCTTCCCTGGTCGCATTTGGGTCCCTTGACGGGGGTGAGTTTTGGGTGAGAGGCTAAGACTCCCACTCACGTTCGGGCCTTAGTCACCGCCCAACGCCAACCAGTCACCCTCAAGGAGGGGGTGTTTGGCGCGAAGTACGCGTCACCTGGGCTTATGGGAAAAACCCAGGGTGACGGTTACCGCTCGCTCGCGAGAACGTGCCTGGGCTCGAGCGGGTTTATGATACGTCAATTGCTATTGAGATGTACGAAGAAAACTCCAAATTCTCCGGCTTTATGAGAGGTTTGGAGTCTTCCTGACAATAAGGAATCATTAACGAACGAAAACATTAAACGCGTATTCAAACTTTAATCTCAAAAATAGCAGAGTCGCGTCCGTATCGTAAACCTGGTCTAACTTAAGTATCCTTAACAATAACCGCAATATATATATATTTATTCGAATAGTTTAGATAACAATTAATAAAACAGTTTTTGAATAACATTAACTATTTGGTTATATCTAACTGAAAGCATAAGAATATTGCTATTTCAGTAGCACAAAATTAAGCGTACACATTAGCAAATTTTCAAATTACGCAAACTGCAAAGTTAAATGTTGGTATTACTGATGGGTAGTCCCATGAAGTACTTTTCGAATGTTATTGCTAAGTAGCTAAAAACAAGTGACTGGTTGTTAGTTGTTTATGAAGCATTAGTAGCAAAAGGCCAACGGTAGAAAAGAAACAGATCTTTCAATACGAAAATTAACACACACACACACATTGTGTTCGATCCAGTGCTGTTTCCCATGAGGAATCTCTCCATCGCTCGGGAAAGTATAAATATGGCGTTAGCGCGAGAAACCAGTCGAAGTTGGTCGGTGGTTGCACGCGATGCGTGTTATGCCATCGTTGGAGCAGCAATCGACTATTCCGCGGTCGCTGATACGTCCCACTAAATCATTTATCTCGAATGTTTATCGTACCTTATATGGAAATTGCACCCTCGTTCAAAAGTCTTAAGACACCCGCGGTTTTTATTAGGCTCTAGTATCTGGTGTAGATTAAATACCATTTAAGGGGGGAGTTCAGTTTGGAAGTGTAAAAGAATCGATTTCCTTTTTTGCATAAATTGAAAGTATATCTTAAAAATATGGTCTTACAATATTAAAGTTGTATTCATAAAAATAACGAAGTTACAAGCATATTTATGGAGATACGTCAAGGATCCAACTTTAAACGCGGTTTTCTCGAAACATAAAGTCGTCAAACATAAAGCATGTTAAGCACTCGGGTACTAATTTCCGCGTACTTGGAATATTGCACTAGGTGCCGTCTGAAGATTGAATGTATTGCGTTGAGAGTCTGACGGAATCCTTAGGATTCCTGATGTAACTGCTGGTCTGTGTACTAACACTCTCCGTCTTAAGCTAAGTTCGGCCTTCTTATCCAGTCGTCCCTTCTCCAAATCTTCTAAAATTTGAAGAAGGGACGCGAAGAGAGGTTCTTAAAATTACTAAGTGACCAACCCCGTATCACCCCCTTCCATTGCGCTCGGAGCGCATCACGTCCTTGGAGCGGGGGTGACGAAGCTGGTCCTTGCTGGACGGAAATTTGACAACAAGGGGGGAAAACTCGGCCAGGTCAACTTTGACTCTCCGACTCGATCGGAAGGTCAGGTACCGAGAGGCCTCGATAATTGCATCGGTTTCGAAGACCCTTTGGGGGTGACTTTATGATACCTTGCTTTACTGACTGAACAATAGCCTATTCTTTAATATTTGAGAAATTCTACGTGCCGCATGATGGCTGCAGACCGGTCTGCTAAATTAAAAATAACGGTTTGCTGAACTAGAAATCACGTATCATAAAATCGTCCCCTTGCTGTCCTAACAAAGCAAGAAAGCAGAAAATTGAATTTTCAATTTAGCAATATTATGGAATAAGAATGAAAGGAATAACGACGAGATTTTTAAATCTTGAAATGAAACTACGTTCAGTTAATCGGACGTATAACGAAACAACATCAGTTAATCAAAACAGCTTCTCTTTCCAGAGGCAAGAAAATCAATTATAAAGTTAAGGTTTAACGAGATAACGAAAAGGAGGATTAAACGAAGACAAGAAAAGTTAGTGAACAATGTTTTAACTTTGCACCACGCTTCTGTGGCCTAGGAACCTCTCCAACATGAACTTTTTAATCTGGAAACAAAAATATTGCTTCGGTGTTGTTCCTTCTTGAATGAAATTCACTTTCGTTGATGAACTTCAATTTTATCGAATCTCTGAGATAAGCTGGACATATTGTATACTGGATGTTTCGTAACATGTGGGAAGTACGGAAGGGGTTAATTCAGCATACTAAAATAAGAAAATAAGTTCATATAAACATGTGCCCGATATGACCTTGTTTTCGAGTTGCACCATATTTTGTGTTGCAATAATTTTTTGTGTATACAGGGTGATCCAATACGAATTTATTTTTAGAAATATGAAAAATTTCATTAATAAAAGTTGTTCAGTATAAAGGGAGCTATAATAAGGCAGTGATAATTTTTCTGCAGTTGGAGGAGTTTCAGAGATTTCAAATTTACCTCTACTTTTTAAAATGAAACTGTATATTTTATTATGCATCAGTTGATGCAGCTCGACATTTTCTGTAAAAAATTATTAATCTATGTATAATTTCGTAGAATCCTTTAGATCTTTTGTTTCCCATATTTTTATTTATCAGCAGATAGCAACTCTCAAATAGCAGCAAAGATATTATCACAAGGTCAGTCAAAACGATTACATTCTAAAACTTACGAACAAATAAAAACGCCTTTCCTATTGGAATTATGATAAGAATCGCAGTAAGTCACCGTGTTATTGATAACACTGTAATATTAGTATGTTACAAGACGATCATACGTGATGTATTCCTTCGAAGAGCAATCCGATATGATTATCATTTACATAGAAAGCCAGAAAAATTCAGTAAAAGCTAAAATGTGGTATGTTGTACGATATCCAAACCATTGTCAACTATCGCGTGAAACATTTAGAATGTTTATGATAAATGGAGACAAACTGGCACCCTTGCTTTTCATAACAATGAACGTTGAAAAGAAGAAAATTAATTTAATGTTCTTCAAAGTATAGGTAATTGAAAATCCAAACATTAGTCCGCGTCAAATTGCACATCAGTGTAACATTAGTAAAAGCAGTGTTCTCCGCATTCTCCATTATAATAAATTCCATCCGTACCATCTTAATATCCATCAACAAATTAGCAATACTGATTTCGCGAATCGTACTGAATTTTGTAGATGGGCTCAGCGTAAAATTCAAAACAATAATTCCTTTCTTAATTTGGTGCTATTTTCCGACGAAGCTACATTTACGAATCGTGAAAACGTTAATGTACATAATATACACTTTTGGGCACAGCAAAATCCACATTGGTTGCGGCAGATTGACCATCAGAGACAGTGATCCGTGAATGTATGGTGTGAAATTATGAACAATAAAATTATTCACTAATAATTTTTCGACATACATAGGTTAGTAATTTTTTATAGCAAATGTCGAAATACATCAACTGATGCATAAAAAAATACACAATTTCTGTTAATGCCCGTGGTTGTGGCGATGAACTTTCGAGCTTTGTGGATGTTTGCATGATGTTGTGCCGTCTAGATACTGGTTCGAAGGACCACCCAAATGACTGGGACTTGTGAAAACTGATCTATGGTATCTCCTTGTTCGTGGTGGTTCGACGACTCACTCTCCGACGTCCGTGAGAGGGATTTTTGTTGGGACACGCTGATTGGTTAATGGTTAACGATTGCATTTGCCAATCAGCGTGTCTAATATCGTCTTTACCGCCCT
>NW_017100544.1:235635-241253 GCF_001263275.1 Habropoda laboriosa
TTTTTTGATATCTCCAAAAACAACGGAAATATTCAAGTGCTAATTCTTACTGCACCACCATGTATATGTACATATATGTAATAGATACGATGGAATTGGATGTTGGTCTATACATCAACAGTGGATAGGTTGTGCTGGTTCCTCGATCTCCAGATCTGAATCCGCTCGATTATTACTTTAGGGGCATTTAAAATCACTCTTTTATAAAACGTCAGTTGACAGTATTGAAACACTTCGTCAACGTGTCGACCAAAGTTGCGAACAAATCCGTGTAACACCGGGCTATGGCGTATACATGCCTGTATTGAAGCTGGAGGTGGTCACTTCGAGTAATATTTCTGATGGTATGTAAGCAAATCTTACAACGGAAAACAAGCTGTTACTCGAAAACAAGGTCATACAGGGCATATGTTTATATGAACTACTGTCGTACTTCCCATATGTTACGGAACACCTTGTACGTGGCTTGACAAAAAAAAAAAGAAAAAAAAACACTCGGGCTGGCATCATAAAATTTTGTTGACAAAAAATTATTCTAAATAAAAATGATCCTCTTTAAAATAGTCCCTTGTAGCAATTACATATCGTTGCCAATGCCTTTTATACTTCTGAAAACTTTGCTACTTTTTATGTTTCTAGAATTTGGTTTTATTTCTTAAGTACTGAAATTTCTTTTCGTTATTTTTTTAGGCTTCTTTTTATCTATACCGATGCTCGAATAATTCTAGAGTTAAGCAACTTTTTACATATTTCTTATTCTCTGAATTTGGTTTTACTTTTTAGGAGTTGAAATTATTTTTTCTTATTTTTTGTTCTTTTTTTTTACCTGTCTAAATGTTACGTATTATTTTGGAATTGAGTTACTTTTTTAGTTTTTTTCTGTTCTCCGAATTTGGTTTTAATACTTTTGTTGTGACCTCATTAGGACGCAACGAAGCCTCGGTCTGTCGGATTATCGTCATAAAATGAGTCAATCACATTTGGCCGCTAGACTGATGTGCAGAACACCTTTCAACCAGCCTTCACCCCCCCTTGAACTAACCAACGCCGCGCGAACACTATTGTTCGACCAAGCGGCAGGATTTCTCAAATCGTAAAACAGTACCGCTTTCGGGGCCAACAATTTGCATTAACAAATTCTGTCCCCCGCAAGCGGCTTCATCTAAGAAAAACCCACCGTCACCCCTTCTCCAAGGAAACGCATTGAGGGCGCAAGGAGAAGGTGGTCACGACCATATATGTAGGTGCACTTCTGACATCTTGAATCGACCAATCGGACGGAAGTCGTGAAAAACTTAATAAAATAGCCAGTTCCAAAGCAGTTCAGCAGAGAGTATACAAACAGTTCACATAGAGTTCACATGTTCATTCGTCACATAGCATTCAAAACGTATAATTCCAACAGTCAAGTCTCAACAATATTCATTTTTGTAAATAGTTTGTGTTAATAAATTCATATGTATATATTAAAACACACTTTCATCATCACATCCTGGAACAGACTTCGCTGTCCGTAAAACGTCAAACGAGCCAACCAGCAAAATTCACGAAGAGTTTCGTTTTCCTAAAAAACAGGAAAAGTTTAATCTTCGTACGTGCTGGTATAACTTTTAAGGAGTGAAGTTATTTTCCCCTTATTTTCTAACCGCTTTCTTAGTGATCTTTCTGAATGTTCGAGGTATTTTTTTAAATTTTGGAATTTTTTTAATACGGAAAGAATTTTTAATCTTGAAGATTTTTAGAAAACACTTAAATATTTACGTTCTGGAAACTTCTGGAAATCACTTGTAAACTATGATAGGAGAAATATAATCTGAGCCGAAATTCTAAGTTATTTGAAAGAAGGTAAGTGAAAATTGATAAATATTATAAATTATAGAAATTAAATCATAGCAACTAATTCTAATTCAGCGTCAGGACGAAGCGCTTAAAGACATACAAAACTGCAACACGTACGAAAATAAGTAATGAAATATTCAAAGCAAATATTAACGCGACGCCAAGCAGACTGTGCAAGAGCGGGTAGTATCTCTACGCTTTCGTTACGAATTCCTCTTCGCCATTCAATAGGCGGGAATCTTTCCCCTTCCACGTGCGAATGAATAAATGATTAAACGCTAAACGCGTACTGTTCAGTTCGGAAAACGTTCCGTGTGGCTCCAAAGTAATCCGAAACGCGATAAAACATGTATCGAAGGCAGCAATGGCGGCGGCCACGGCTGTTGCTGCAGCTATAAAGCGCTCGAATTGCAAGGAACCGCTAACAAATCCTGAGTAAACACGTTTGCACGATGCGTTTCCGAGTAATATTCTCGTTATTAAACGTCTCCTCCGCGACGAACACACGAACATACGAAACGACCGGAACGAACGGAACTGGACTTCTGGTGTGGTAACCGCCATTGAGGAAACGAATCTTTGATGGATGCCATGGCTGAAAATCGTGCTCATAATATTTAGTAACTATACTTCTCTAATATTTAGTAACTCCATCTGTTTTGCTTTAATAAAGAGAAATTTCGCGGATATTTCGTGAATGGAATCTGAAGATTTCGATAAAAATCCTTTTCAAGTTTTATGTCTTATAATACTTGAATTAGGTGAGTTGCTTAAATCTTAAATTTTAGATGAAACTTGTCTGAAAAATTTTCATTAAATTTAAATGACTAATCTGAAATTTTTGTGGTTGTTCACTACAACGATGCTAAAGATGAATTACTAGATTTATTGACATATGTAGGTCTTTAAAATTAACGTTAAAAAATTCTTATTCAGTCTGATCCTGTGACATCTTCGATACCCAATCGTAAGAACGTAGATGTGATTCTGGATTTCTCTATCTTGGTTCTTAAGTTCTTTTTTCATCTGTTTGTCTTTTCGCCCTAAAGATAGGCTGTAACACACGCGAAACGCGTTTTCGTCGCGTTTCCTTAAATCGGAAACGGCTATGAAAGTTTCACGAGACAATTAAGAAAGAAGCAGTTAGACGACTGACTCCATTCATGGTGTTTTCTTCGAGAACCTACGCTGACTGCTTCCGGTTTTAACGGACGAACTTTGGCAATGCGTGCCGTCAGCTAAAATTAAACAACATGGTCGTGAGAACCGAGATCTACCATTAATTCTTTACTAGATTTTATTGATTTTACATACAATGTGACACTATTGTACATTTTGTTTTTTTTTTAGAATTGTTTCGTGAAATATTCTATGCCGTTGTGTGTGTATATTTTTTTCATTTTTAATTGTCTGTAGAATATTTTTGGTAATTTCAAAGTTTCAATCTTGCCATTTTTCGGCGACATTTTAAAAATTCTCATGATATTATACAAATTCATCCTGTAGATATTGCACATTACGCTCTTAATGAAGTTCACGTCACAGCTAATTTAAAGTTCCGTGTTTTGTAACAGAATGTATTTCATATTAAACGTTCACGGTCCATTTGAAAAATTCTTAACCCCTATAAAATCGCGTACTTTCCGCGGAAAAATCTCCTTTTTCATAGAAAATACACACTCGGCATGTGAAATTTTCTTTCAAAGATTAAAGGAAAATATTACTAACCACTGTGGAAATGAAATCCATCGGGCACCAGGAGGACTGTAAAAACAGCGACGCGTCATTTCCTCTTTATATTAATTTACCTTCCTATTACAGTGGTACGATTCGAAAGAAACAAAATCACGAAAATTGCCTTGTTACAAACGATACGTGTCCCTTTAAGTCCTTTAATCGATTTTGATGTAATGGAACAGATTTTCATATAAATTATCTGAACATTAACTTCGTACTCGTTATAATTATGAAACGTAAAGATATAATAGGATTAATATATATTCTTGATAGAGATTACGTTACATCGAAATACATTGAAAAAGAACTGTGTTTAATCCTCGATAGGTATGTCAGCCGCCCGACCCTTAGATTTCTTAGTATGTAGTTCTATTGTATATATTTTTCGCCTTCGCTCGTTTCGTAGCAGCGGTGATTTTATGACGCTACGGCAATCGTGCTCCTTTCGGTCTAAGAATTTGCTTTTACCCTTTATTGTCTCGTTTTCTACTTAGAATCTTCGCCCCTTTTTTCACTTGTACATTTTCGTATTTTTATGGTCACCAGAGTCGAAGCGCGTCTTAACGTTATTGTCTGCTACGGTCATTGTTCGAGGCACTGTATTTTTATGGTCACCAGAGCCGAAGCGCGTCTTAACGTTATTGTCTGCTACGGTGATTGTTCGAGGCACTCGGAATTCCCGCGTGCGTCACTCAAGGGTACGCTTGGTACCTGAGAGTGACCTATGGTCTGGGGGGTGGCATTTTCGGGTAGTTTTTCCCACCTATGATTTAACCAATAGTTTTCGCCAGCCACCCTTCCCCACCACTGTTGAAAAATGTACTCAACCTATCCGAGGGCCTCACGATGCGTCCTCGCACGGAGGTGTCGTGGGACCTTTCGCGGGAGGGAACATTAGAAGCCATCTGACCACACCAAGAGTCGAGTCACTAGAAGTTTTAGACCATTAGTAATAGTTGTTAGTCCTCCGCCATACGGAGGTGGTCCTTCGAAGACGAACCATTAGACTTAGTTGGCACTCCACGTGCAAAAATCGACAAGGCTCGAAAAGTTGATTGCAACGACCACGAGCACATCAGAAACAATCTCAATTTATTAAGATATAAGTGTTACGGTCGGCGTACAATTTGTTTTATTCGTTAATTGTCCCGGCGGCAGCGGTTTGGCGGGTACGTCGCGATGGTTGGTAATGGAAAAACTGACCGCAGGTGTAGGCGTACTGGGTTTTTATATTGTTAGGACAGGGAGACAGGAGTAGTGATAGATAAAGATAGAAGTGGAGAAAGTGGTGGAAACGGAAAATTCGTAGAAAGCGGGGACGTTCGTCCTCGTGCGAACCTGGACATATGCGCTTCTTAGGCTACTCGAGGACGAAGGCAAGTCTTAACCCGGGGAGAGACAAAAGAGCGAAAACTAAAATCTGAAGGAGTTGGAAAAGACAAAGTTCGCGTGGAAGAATAGAACGAGGTTCGGTAAGGGTTTGTTGGCAACGACGTACCCGCCACACATGTATGTATGTATATTTGTAGCCAATTAATACAATTCAATTGAGTAAAATTAGCAACCATGAATGATAGGTTCGTTTAAATTTTTTGTTTATATCTTTCTTTTTTGCAATGTGGCAAGTATATTCCTATAATTTAGTCGGAGAGAATTTCGAGATGCAAAGTTTACTTAAGAGCGATAACTCGTCTCTGTTTAGTGCCCAGCGCTGCAAAATATTACAGTAATTATCTTAATATCATTCTGCAGCGAGAATCTAACGATGAAGAATCACCTGTAAAATTACGATAAGTAATGAACCTTGGATAAGAGAGAACTGAATTTATGCAGGAATATACATCTATCTTAGAGAAAGGAAAATTAATTCGAACGAGTATGAATTTTAATTCCGCCGTTCAGTCGGACGCTCTTAACTCACGATTCCGCGAATTCAGACACATTTTCATAGTAAAATCTCGTCTGACACTCCGACGAATTGATGTTATGGGAAAAGGAATTAATATCGGAATTTTTCGGAATTAATATCGGAAGGAAATTGT